>NW_028145196.1:732279-848293 GCF_050947405.1 Trichoderma evansii | reverse complement strand
TATTGGTTTGTTATGCTTTTTTTTGCCAAAATTTTTCCGCCCAATGAAAAAAAATCCACATGCTTTTAAAAGGTTGGGGGGCCCCGCCCCCCCCCCCCCCCCCCCCCCCGACTTATTCCGCATGGCTCTCAGCTCGTAAAGATTAGAGTTGTATCACTTGATGGATAGTAGCCCATTAGGATCTAACGGTGTCCCATCCCACGCCATGTAGTATAACGGGCTGTGAAGCACTAGCTCCATGAGGCCCAATAGCCTCCCACATCAGAAAAGGTACGGCTTGGAATCGGGCGGCGAGTTGCGCCTCTCAAGTGAGCTTATCGCCCTCGAAATGCATGGCAACTTATTGGTGCGGCATCTCTCAGTAGTGTCCGGGGTTGAAGCCACATAGATAAGTGACACGACTCCCACAGGTCGTCCAGCCTGTCGGTGTCAGGTTAGGTCGATGCTTATCTGGGAGGCTTATCTCTTGCGTATCAAGGGCAGGTTGGGTTGGAGCAGGTGAAAGAGTACTAGCCGATGACGGACGATATTCCCCATTCAACTGTCGGCAATCACTGGGAAGCTTGAGAGCTTGAGAATAAACCCTTTCCTCCGGTGTTCATGTCTCTTCATAATATACAAACACTCCTCACGTATACTAAGTAAAGTATAAGTTGTCGTGAGGAATGGCTTTGCGTTTTGTTTCTGAGATGCTACCCCTTACTGATCGATCACATCAGCTGCGTGGTTACGCGTAACAGTAGATGAGATGAGACACATGTCAAGAGTCTATTCCGCGGCATCATAGAGATATAGATGCACGAACCTGCAGTGCGATGTTGCATTGTTAGACCGCACTCCACAATACATCATGAACTTGAGTATGGAGTAAAACTCCACCTAACTGCTAGGTAATGTGGGCTATCGCAAAGGTAGGGTGCAGAGCAGCATCTCATGCCAGATCTGAGCCACACCCAAAAGAGAGACATGGCAATGCCCCATAAAAGACAACTGATAATGAATGCGCATCTCATCTATGAATCGCAGATAATCAAAAGGCTTTACGCAAAGCCATTTGTGCTTATCCGCTGTTGTCTTACACACCACATGGTTCTTATCAGTGGCATCAGTCTCCAAGCCTCTGCTGTTGGGAGCCACGGAATCTATTCCCTGTCTGGCGTAGACGCTCACTTAGACGCATGGCACCCTAGCCAGATAATGCCCATGACGCTGCCGTCCGGGGTCGTTGATTGGGCGACATTCCTTATCTCTGGGAGTAGCGCTTGTGGGGGGCGCACTTCAGGCCGGTCTTAGCGTGGTGAAGCTGTGCCTGATTCTCTCTCAGCTTTGATGCCTCGATATCCCCGTACTTTCCGGGTAAACCAAATGCTGCTCGGCACAGATAGGAAGCATTATTAGCCTTTGAATGGAATCGAGTAGCGTCTGTTGTAGAGGATGAGTAATGATTCTGTAAAGATATAATTCGCTCATGTAGGCGAAAGCTGAATCGATTCGAGTCACTTAACTTGGCTTTCACATGCGTCTATTGTCAACGTCCCGGATTCCCGGACCTGCAGCCACAGCCGTGGCGCGTCCATCCGAGTTACTAATATCAACGAGTTCTCAGATTGCTTCAAGTACAGAACAGTAATGTTGCGAATATTGGAAAGGCACGGCTTCAAATTGGTATATTCGATAACGAGAACGTGAAAAGAAAAAGCGCCAACTGGATGCAAAAGGCTGCTTGGCGATACAGCATTTCGCCAATACCTAGCAGCTGGAAACTTTGCTGAGATCCGACTGTTCCACGTTCGCTGGGGAATCGGCATACTTTTAAGGCAGCATACATCATGAAAACAGGGTTCCTTAGATCTGTTTCTCAGTAAACTCTGGCCAAATTCCTGTGCTTGGGAGTGTCTATCCTTGCGGATCGTTCCTCTATCACGAGTGCCGTCAAGCTTCTATCGCAGCCATATCCTCTGGATGCAATATTTTGACGGCAAAAGATGCAATTCTTGCACTGTAGATAGTCATATGCCGTTGTTTGCTGCTTTGAAGGGCATGAAGTCTAAGCAGACACAAACGCCACTCATGGTTCTACGTTTCCTCCCGAGCCTCCCTGAACCTCGTTTCTCCATTGGTTCTCCAGTTCTATGAGACACTTTGCAACATCCCAAGGAGTGTCTTCCTCTAAAGTTGTCCGGGTTTCGCGTGAAATCTTTTTGAGCACATAGCGACTCACCGTAGCCGCATCTCTTTCCTCGGGTCGGCCAATGCCAACGGCAATTCGAGCAAATAACGAATCCGGATACTTTTTTGGTGAAACTGATGATCTAACGCTTTTGATGCCGTTGTGACCTCGAGGGCTGCGGTCCCAGGGAATAATCTTGACAACCCCCAAATCCTTCTCCAGCTCGTCGTGAACTATCACCAGACCGAGTGACTCTGCGCCGTACTTTTTGACTGTATCCTGCCACACACTAGCCACAAAGCCTCCCGAAACATTCATATAAGTTGGAGACTGCACGAGAATGTATTTCGATCCCTGGGATACTAAATACGACTGCCGGCCAAGCGTCACCTCGCGGAACGCAGGCTGTTGAAGGGATTTAGTGAGGCCATTGAGGACAAAATGGCCAGCAGAGTGCAGACTGTCGTACTTTGGCAATGGATTCCCAAGGCTGATGACGAGAAATCGAGGGTTGAACATGCTTCTCCCGCACAAACCAAAACTCAAAAACCCACTCCAATTCCGCCTGGCTTGCAAATTAATTGCCCGGATTAGACGGATTTGGAAGAAAAATCGGCGTTGGCGTATATACGTAGATACTGGGCTCACGTGAGGGAGGCGGTTTTCAGGTGTGGCTGTGCCTGTCGCTGACGTCGATAGGCCGATTGGGCGCAGGATATCGTGGCTGCGCTGCCCCCGGCTTGGTCGTCACTTGGCTGCTTGTCGCAAACTCCTTTCTCCGTCATCTGCCGCGAATAGCTCGAAGCAACGTCCACCAGCGAAGCAATCCTCGATATCCTCGATACTAGCGATAAAAGAGAACATATCGGTCATCCTAATTAGAAACAAAAATAAGCAATCAACATGTCGTGGGCAGGTACGGAGCTTGCGGATGCCCCGCTGACCGAGATGCGAGGGGCTGACATTTTGCTATAGGCTTCAAGAAGAATGTGGGACGTGCGACGACACAGGTGATGATGAAGACGGGTGAGCTGCGCTGCTTGGAACTTTGACGTATTGTGTATTGGGCACCATCCTAACCTGGGTTACGCAGGGCATGTGGAGAAGACAAACGATCGTGATTATGAGGTCGAGGAAAGGTAAAGCTGAGCAAACAAGATGCCTACGAGAGACGACACATGCTGAACAATATATAGACGGTTCAAGACAATGGAGACAGCCTCGCTGCGGCTGCAGAAGGAATCAAAGGGCTACCTGGACTCGCTGAGAGGTGCGTAGACACAAGATCGCCATGACCGAAGATGCCGGACCTCATGCTAACTTTTTACAAACAGCCATGACAGCTTCACAGATGAGAATTGCCGAGACGATAGATGCGTTTTACGGCGACTCGGGCGCGAAGGACGGCGTCAGCAGAAGCTACAAGCAAGCGGTGGAAGACCTCGACGCCGAGACCATCAAAGCCCTCGACGGACCCTATCGAACGACCGTGCTCGAACCCATTGGCCGCTTCTGCGCCTATTTCCCCGACGTCAACGAAGCTATCAAGAAACGCTCCCACAAACTCCTCGACTACGATGCCCTCCGCGCCAAGGTGAAGAAGCTTGTCGAGAAGCCAGATAAGGACGCCACGAAGCTGCCACGCACGGAAAAGGAGTTGGAAATGGCCAAGGCTGTGTACGAGCAGCTGAATGAGCAGCTTACCACTGAGCTGCCGCAGCTGATTGACCTGCGTGTTCCCTACCTGGATCCCAGCTTCGAAGCTCTGGTCAAGATCCAGCTGAGATTCTGTGCGGAAGCCTACTCGCGTATGGCACAGGTACAGCAGTATCTTGACGCAGATACCAGAGACCAGTATGCAGAGGGTCATCTGGATGCAAGGGTAGAGCAGGTGTTGCAGGAGATTCGGGAGCTGAGCATTAGCGGAACGGTGTAATTGGACAGGTATTGAGACATTTAAAAAAAGAATTTGCGGATCATGGAGACGTGATTAGGAAACGAGGAGTTTGCGAATTACAAGCTGCCGGCGTATGGGTTGATTGAAACGTTGTTTATTTAATGTTATCTAGATATTGGTTGCTCAGGATGAGTCTATGGATAGACTAATGCTTGCTCGAGCCGGAAGCGTGCCTTTTGTATGGCGCTATGTTCCGTATAATGAGATTATTCATATTAAAGCCCCTCCAGCATGTGTCAAGAAGCAGTTTCGGGCGAATGCTTCTGGCGTATCCCTTTGGACAAAATTTATGTCTCGTAATAATTGGAACGCCTCTCTTTTCTGCCACGTAATAACCATGCCTCGCTCAATGCCCTCTATCGAAAAAATAGTCGCCAAGTTCGTGTCAAATCAAGTGAAGCTAGAATGTCAAACAATTTCTTGTGACTTGGAGACGTTCAGCTCCCCCCAGCCGCCTGTTGTCTCCCAAATAGCTCGTTAAGCGTTAGAGGACGACCAATAGCCTGCATTGCCGGGCCAGCCTCTGGCCTTGGGCCTTCATTTGATACCGTCCCAGCAGCACGGGCAATCTTCCAGCTCTCTTCAATGATGGCTCCATTTGTAGCCCTCGTCCCCTCCTCGTCGTTGTGGATCCACAGTCCAATGACCTTCTCGCCCTCTTCCCAACGGCCTTCGACTTTGAGAATCACCAGCTCCCCCATTATTTCAACATGGCCCACATTCGCCAAATCGACGATTACGTTGTCAAGACCACGACGGCTCAGAACAAAGACACACGCTCGAGGACGGTGGTCAGGGTCCTCTGGCAGTGGCGTCTGCGCGCAAACAAACATGGTGCCCTCGATACCGGACTTCTCCCAGCCTTGGGTTGCGTTATCAAATGTGTAAACCACGGCATTGGCAGCGATGCTCAAGATCCTGCTGATGGACGGTAAATAGCGCTGTAGCACGGAGAGGTTGAGCTCGGTGTTGGTTCGCGGCGGCGGGGCCTCGTATGTGGATGTTGTGATTGCGGCGTCCGATTCGTAGTCGGATATGGCGGGGATGCGGTTTGAGGGATGGCGGTTGTGTCGCGATTTTCTAGGCGTTGGTTTACTACTCATGGTGGCTATTTTTTTCCCTCTCTCCTCTGAAACGACTGTGTGGGCAGAAGAATGCGAATGAATGAGAAGCTGGATGGCACTCTGCCGCAATATGATGCTGCGTATCTATCTCTGCGGGCGGCAGTCGAAGCTTTGTGGTCGTCGCTAAAGAATAGGGAGCACGGGTTTTTGGAGATGGCAGAGGAAAGCTGTTGTTTGACGAGTACTGGATATGAGGATGTCGGCGTATTTGCGTATGTAGATCTGCAGCTTGGAAGCCGATGTTGACGTTGATGCTGGCGGGAGCTACTAGCAGTGCCTAGCACCGGCCTAAGGAGGGGCCGGTAGCTGCTATAGATTACCTATCGATAAGAGCCTAGCAACCGAGCACTCCATGACGCGAGCTCTCAGGCGACATTGTGTTGCAACCAGACCTGCTATACTAGGAAGGTATTCTAACTGCTCAACTTCAATTGCTGCATCCTCTGTGCCTGGCAATTCTAGAGAACCTTTTGATTAGCTGAAATTCAGCACTGAACTCGTTTTTATTTATTCAGCTTTCTATTGTATCAGACTGCATAATTGTTAGTCTACGAATTGTATAGCTGTATAGCTTATGCGACCGCCTTACGCTCGTCTCAATTGCCTGCGTCGCAATCGCAACCACTGTCGCCGCACCATGATCTAGCAGCCAAGCTGTGGCAAGAAGATCCACGACTTTGAGAGGTAGCGACGTCGCATTCAACGATCTTCCTTTTCTTCGAAATCGTCATATTACACAATGGAGGAACCGGCACGAGACCAGTCCGTCGAGTCTGAGCCGGTGGACGTCGGAGTCCCGCAGTCTCTGGCCAGAGCTGTCCTGTCTCGTCGCTCCGAATATCTACGACCGAGCACGATCCGCATCAAAGTGGGCACCTGGAATGTGGCAGCATGCACAGGAACCGACAAAGACCTCGCGAGCTGGTTTACCGATGAGTTCGAAACTGGCGAAGCCATCTCGAGACTCGACGTCTCAGGGGATGGCCCCTCACACCGTCCAACCGAATCGGACGAGAAAGACCATAAACCAGTAGAATCAGAGAGTGGCGAGGGCTTTGATCTCTATGTTCTGGGACTACAGGAAGTGGTAGATCTCAGTCGGACTGGAGAGTACATGAGCAAAATATACGTTGATAATGGGCCCATGGAGAAATGGACTGCCGCAGCAGAAGCGGCAATACCTCAAGGATACCAGTTGGTCGTATCTGAGCAAATGACGGGGCTATTGCTCCTGGTTTACGCCTCTCCCAAGATTGCTCCCACCATCAGCAATGTTTCTACACGGCAGATCGGAACAGGCCTTCTGGGATACTTTGGGAATAAAGGGGCTGTAGCAACCCGTCTCGTATTGGGAGAAACCACCAAGATCCTCTTTGTCAATAGCCATCTCGCTAGTGGCGCAGATACAGCATCGCTTGACAGACGGTGTTGGGATGTCGGGCAGATCGTATCCAAGACGCAATTCGACCCGGTAGTGATTGGCGGTGTGTCTGATGATGATGGAGACAGAATTGGGGACGAAGACTATGCTTTCTGGTTTGGAGATCTGAATTTCCGCCTAGACGGCCTCCCAGGAGATGATATCAGAAGGCTCCTAACATTGCATGCTCGAGGGGAGTATGATCTGAGTAACGACAAGGCTCCTCCGCCTATAGAAGGGGGCGATGGAATTATAGTTACGAGGACATCTGAAAGCGATGACGAGACTACCACAATGTCGTCAATGCATTCTCGAGACCATAGCTTCGATCAGAGTTTTGATTCAGCCAGTTCACTACCGGATCCAGATGACTTTCCAGACGATCCTAGCCAGGATCCGGCCTCTCTCCAAGCAACTATCGATTCACTGTTGCCGCATGACCAGCTAAGGCGAGTTATTGCAAAACAAAGGCTGTTCCATGACGGCTGGAGAGAAGGACCCATCTCATTCTTACCAACTTTTAAATACGATGTCGGTACATTTGGCTTATTCGATACCAGCGAGAAACAGAGGGCGCCCAGCTGGTGCGATCGAATCCTTTACAGAACCCGCAAGGACAGAGAGGGGTATGAGAAGAAATTAGAGGCCTTGGAAGAGGCGAAACGGAAAGATGAAGAGATGAGAGCAAGGGGGCTTGAACAGGATGATGATGTTCTCTTCAGCTACGATCCTGACACCGATGGGGAAGAACTGCCTCCAAAGGCTACTGCCGCCAATACGGCGTATGATGAATACGACGAATACGATATAAATGATGATGGGGAGGCATTCGATGATGGCTCCCAAGAGGAGATCTCTCTAGAGTTTTACAACTCGTTCCAGCGAGTCACATCTTCAGACCATAAGCCGGTTGTTTCCACATTTACACTCAACTACGACACTGTTGACCCAGAAAAGAAGGCGCGGATCCATGCAGAGATGGCCTTTGAGCTGGACCGAGCCGAGAATGAAGGTCGGCCTGGCGTCACCCTCATCGTAGAAGGCGGCTATGGCCAGACAGACGGCGCTGTCGACTTTGGCGAAGTAGGGTTTTTTGAGACGCACTCTTGCCTCATAACCATTGCCAATACTAGCAGTGCCGCCGCCAGCCTCGAGTTCCTCAACGAGGCGCAGTCCAGTGAAGATGAATCAAGTGCAACAAAATGGCTAAAGGCATCGTTCCACCGACCTGACGATGATGGACACAAGGCCACGCTGGGACTGTCAGTGACACTTGAGCCTGGCGAGACGGTAATGACCGTGATTGAGGCTCGAGTTTCGGACATCTCACATGTTCGGGCATTAAACGATGCCAGCTGTAAGCTTGATGAAGTTTTGGTATTGCGCGTCGAGGGTGGCAAAGACCACTTTGTGCCAGTACATGGAACGTGGCTCCCAAGTTGCTTTGGAAGATCGATTGATGAGCTGATTCGAGTACCCGAATACGGAATCAGAAAGTTCATCAAAGAGAACAATATCCAGGGGACCATTACGTACGACTGGGACGTGCACTGTTCCGCGCCACGAGAACTATTCAAACTCACCGAAGCCATACAAACCGTGGCCGAGCGATGTGTAGCCGATGAAGCGATGCTTGAGGAACTGACCATCCCGCGGGATCCTGGCTGGCCACTGGACCCTTTGACCTGGACGGTAGAAGCCGCCAGACAGGATACTCTCAAAGCAGCACTAATATCAGCCCTGGATAGTCATTTGCCTCTGGCAGAAGCTCTACCTGTGGAACTTTTGTCAACGCAAAAGCTAGAGATTTACTCTTCCGTACTACTTTTATTCCTTGCGTCTCTCATGGATGGACTCATCCCACCGCACCTTTGGGCCAAGCTCTCAATAGAATTGCCCAATCTTACGTCGACATCCGTAAATTCATGGCCCGATGTGAAGAACCACATTCTAGACTCGCTTTCAACTTCCCCAAGCCACAATATTGCATTTGTCTTTCTAACGGCGACCCTTACTCGTGTGATTACGGAACTTAGTCCGGCCACCCAGCCGCTGCCTGCGCTTGGGGCGCTGACCCGACGATTAAGTTTCCGCCCCAATGAAACTGAGGCAGACAGAAAGAGAAGGACGCGAGAGAGGAGATATGCCGAGCTAGTGAGCCCGCTGCTGTTCCGAACTAGCGATGACAAAGACAAGGCGAAAAGGGACCGAGAGCGGGTCGTCCTAGAAATTTTTTTGAAGAGAGAGGATCGGAGCTAGATGCTCAATAGAGGGAATCTGGCTTTGAAGAAGATGAGGTGGCGTTGAACGCTTGGAAACTTTTAGAAGTTGAAGGATTTTTACTCGATATGAACTGTGATGATTAACGTTATTGGCAGCTGGAAGACGTGTTGCAGAGAGGAGATTACTTGCATCGAATTGGGCCTTTTGGGGGCTTTAGGCATGCTAGCGAAGTATTGGACGTGTTTGGTGTTATTCTTCATGTTGATACCCTGCTGATGAGGCTGGGAGTTTATTTATATAGAATGAGTGTTTTGTGAATAGTCATTATGTGGCAGATTTAGGATGATTAATGGCTTCATATTCATTTCAACGGCCACCGACAGATTAACTGTGTTCGAACCAGTGGCTACACTTCAGTGACTACACTTCACTGGAGGGTGGCTTACTCCCACGTGTAACTCTGTACCTTTAATGGATCGTGTTTGTTAGGAAAATGTGTGTGTATCAATGTTGTAACAGCTGTATACCTGTTTTGTTTGCGTACATCAGAGGTCTATGCTGTAGACTGCATGTATTCTGTTTGTAAAAGTGACTGCACAATACGGGCAAGAATTTAGCCCACAAACAGACTTTCTCTAGCACGTAACTACATTAACAAAGAGAGAGAGAGAGGGAAAAAAAAAAAAAAGCAAGGCTTGGAAATGCCATTGCAGAAACTCTATCAACTGAAGAGCGGTCACGCAGTGCTTCAACTGGCAGGCACCGCTCCGAGAAAACTCAACTCATTCATCATCTCTCTCTCCCACAGTTTCTTCTTGTTCTTCTTCTTTTTTTTCTCTTCCTACACATCTCTCTTTTTTTTTGTGCGGCTTTTTGCTTCTCTGTTTGACCATCTCTCTCGCATATTGTCAACTCTCTCTTCCGCTACTCTCTCTTGGACCCACCATCAACTTTGCTCTGGTGAAGTTTTTGTTATACTTTCTGTGAGTTTACTAATGTTTCTTTTTACTTCTGATTAGCGTCTTTGTAGCAACATTGAAATCCTCCGACTTGTTTCTAGCTTCGCCCGATACTCTCGGTCCTACTCACGATCAACCAGCGGGGCGAAACCGTTCCCACAAGGGCGCAAAGCTAGAGAGAGCAGCCGTTGCGAAAGCGTCTTGTGATACATTTTAGTTGTTCTTTGTGCTGATACATGCGTAGTGCTACTACAGAAGAGCGCTTGACAAGTACAGTTGACTATAAGTGGCAATGTTTTGCTTCTTCGGCTGGTCGAGATCGCTATCTTTTGGTCACAAAGTCTATTCTCTGTTGGTTTATACGCCTCTGCCAGAAATCTTTCCTTAGCATTATTATCTAGCTCAATTGCGAAAGATTGAAACTTTTGGCGCATTTTCTCTTTTTTGCTTCTTATTCGCTCGCCCATTCTCTCGATTACTCCTCGTTGTACGCCTAGTTGACGGACATCGAACTTCTTCCAGGAGATCATCAATACTTTTGCCTATGCTCCTTATATCAAACAGATCTACCAAGCCGATCCTCGAATCATTTTGTTGATGCCTGTTTTTATCGTTTTCTGGCCATTCAGTTCGCAAGTATTGCATTTTACCACTTGGACGCATCCCTTTCTGGCACCGCAATATTTGCTTCTCCCATACATATCTCACCAAATTGGGAAACATTGCAAACATTCTATTTCAAGATGACGGAAATGAGCAAGATCTATCGCACCCGAGTGTTATCCGAAACTCACAGGCGGGTGTATATCCTCATAATCGAACGTATAATCTTCCCCTACTGGAGGTTGCGCCAAATCTTTAAGGAGCATGCGGTGCCGAGCCTTCAGTTATATCTACAAAATAAGGACGATCGGCTTCCAGCACCGCCAAGTCCCTGGGGATCAAGCCATGATCCATTCCAACCAGTAAGCGATGCGAGAATGTCACGAGTCACAAGTTGTTCTGCTGACATTTTTGATTAGGTGGACACGGCCTTCTTTCAAGCGGTTACATCGCCATGGAATGGCCTCTTCATTACTCAATTCATGGACTATGCCACGAATAGGCTGTTCGCAAACTTACCACACCCTTTGATCTTTACGGCTCCAGCTACAGAATATGAGGCGTGGAAGATAGATAAAGAGTTCAAGGATCTTCAGGATGCTGGAAATACCCTTCAAAAGTCTGTGCAAGATATGGAGTATACGGGTCCCCGGATAAAATCTGCTTATGGGATTGAAAGACGAGCTCTACGTCTTCGCTCTCGCGGCTACGGATCTGGCCTTGGAGAGGTCATTTCTGTTGATGAAGAGTGGCCCGAAGAAGGCTGGGCAAGTCTGATATTTTTACCGGGTACTTCTTACGATACTAGAATTGAGGCCAAAATGAAGAACAGGCCCTTTCTTCTCGATAGTGATCCTACTGATCGTTCTGGCATCATACCTAATTCACGGGTTCAGAAGTTGCTGGGAGGGAGTTAGTAACGCTTCCTGCACCGATACCTTGTCATTACGAGCATACACGACCAAACAGCCTGCGTTACTCACGACACACGTGTGCACATATCAAGGAAGACATCAAGGGGAAAACACTGAGGATGAGAACGACATTACAGGATGATTCTTTCAGAGTGATTTTAGAAAGTTCCTGTACAATTGAGTATTCAAATCGCATGAGCCGATGTGCTATCCACATGATGGCCAAGCCAGGCCAAACATGCTTTGGGAGGGAGTGAAGACGAGGAGAAAAGACTGGGAACTGGGATAGAGGTTGGCAGTCATTTTCAGTCATTACTGCCTGTGTAGAACGTGTTGCTTTGGTATAGCCTGGATATTTCCTATGGGTCTAGCAATTATCTGGGCAGCACTAATCAATGATATCCTTGGACCATCTGCGAATTATTGTTTTCAGTTTGAGCTATGTTTCTTGTAGATGCAATTTCTGGTCTATGTTGTAGATAGGGTTTCTTGTAATATGCATATGTATCGCTACCATCTCTATTCTCCATCACCGTCGCCATTATTCACTACCACCAACGGTTTCCGCTGCCTTTGTCATTATCACCGACGTCGCCACAACCACTGCTATAACTATGCCGCGCTTTGCGGCTGAAGTGAGACAAACCGCATCACCGACTCCATGCTCTAGCATCAAGCTAAAAATAACACATCAAAAACCCCGTGCCAGCAAACAAAAACGCTGGCCTGGTCGCCAATTTTTTATTACTAGTAGGTACTAACTCGGGGCCCATGCGTTAGCTTCCGAGCCGGGCTGAATCGCGCCGCTGGGCCTTCCCGTCTTTTGCCGCCCTATGCGCTAATACTAGTTGAGAGCCCCGTTTGCACGTCCAGGGGTTGGTCTGGGTTGGGTTGTCTGCTCTGTTGACTAAACACTTGCTACAGTAGTGTATTATATATATCATATATTGCTATTCTACATCGAGTATCTAGTGTTGTTTTGCTGCTAGTATTAGGAATCATCATGATAGGTATCAGTCTCCGTTTCTTTATATTACCGTCTCGTGTCTGTCTCTTCCCGATGACATGCTCGACCTGGCATTGCGGGGCTCAGAGCTGTCAATGTATGGAGTATACGTGTACATGCCAGCATGCATTACGTATTTACTGACTGCTTGTTCAAGCCAAGCCCTTGTTTTAGGAAGTGCTCGGGAGCTGAAATGGTCACGCTCTGCGGAAAGTGGAAAATGGAGTGGTGTAATCTCGCTTTGGCTTCAAGCACCTGAAAATGAAACCGGGAAACTTTTAGCGAGTATTATTTGAAAGGGAAAAAAAAGGAAAAGAAAAGAAAAGAAGAGCAAAATATATTAACGCAGTAGTGGCAGTAGTGGCAGTAGTGGCAGTATTATGTATTATGTATTATGTATTATGTTGTTGGTCATCCAGCAAACGCATAGTCAGAAATTCCCCAAAGCATTTATCCGCTGCCATACGTGTCAGCCCAACAGCACCTAAAACACACGACAAGCTTAAAAATCCACTTATGCAAAACAACACTCTTCCTCATGTATACAAAGTACGCAGTCGTCATCCAGCGTCTACATGCGTTCCCTAATTCGAGACATCTGGCCCAAGTACCGGCATAGTACTGCTACTCTATTTGACTTTTTACCCTTGCTGACCTGCATAAGGTATGACACGACAAGGCAGACAGAGGCAAGGCAAGGGCAAGGATTGCGGGTGTGACAACACCATGAACAGCGATGGCTGTGAATGTGGTAACGCATATACAGATACATGTGCCAATGTCAATCTATTAGAAGGCTACATATTTGTTAGGACGAACAGGCAAAACGCCGTATTACGTTTGCGCAACAGATCCCCATTTAGCAAACATAAAAATGACGACAAAACGAATCTATGTTTATTAAATATTAAACGCTGCCTGATCTGGCTCTTGAGAAGAGCTTCTGGGCCAGATACATGATACATCATGACATCTGGTAGTATATCGCACAGCGAGCTTTATCGTCGATTAAAGGAGTGAATTAATACTAGCACTAGTGGCGTTAAACTGAAAGAGTGATTACCTGTACCTTTTTATCCTTATTCCACCTAATCCGTCATTTTTCCCTAAAATAGCCAATCACTGCGTTCATTATGCAATGCAACCCATGTGTTTGGGTATGATGTCACTTCCACCAATCCCAATGCTCTAATATGGGGACACCGGCTCTTGCTGATACGTTGGATGTGCCTCCCAATGGTCTTCAAACATTTGTGCAATCCAATAATAGGGATGGTCCCAATCGTAACGGCTCTGACGCCCCTGATATGATCTACCCTCGATTTCTTTTGGGGTGGGATTGTCCACTAGATTGAAACTGGTAAGCTTTGCTGGGAACTTGTTCCTCACGGTGCTGCCACAACTTACCACATCCATTATTCTCTTTGTACATTTTCCATACACCCAGTTGTCTCTGTACCATAGGATCTTCGTATGCGTCCATAACAAGTGCGTGTTGATATGAAGGCAGGTGAGCCAAACTAGTTCTGTGCCTGTCGGGATTTGATATGACACCTGGCCATCCGTCGGTGTTGTAGTAATGCCAATGATGAAGAAGATTGTTGCAACCATCTTGTAGCTGCTCTACAAACTCGGGAATAGAATAGCGAATCTGAAACAATGCAATGTTAATAAAAAAAACATAGCACTGGAATGGCGCAAGTTGCATAAATTCACTTACACTAGAGCCGTAATTGTTTCGCGCGTGGCGATAGCGATCTTCACTCAACCAGCTTGCTTCACGCAAAAGGATAAACAAGCAAAGGTAAACCGTATACCACATCGACGTCGAACCTCGTGACATAAAGCCTTCGAGTTCGCTGAGAACCTTTTTCCCGTATTTGTGGAGAAGATGGGTGTTGATGCTGTCAAACTGAGCAAGTATCATGCGTGGCACCGAAACTTTTCCAAATAATGGGTAGGATTCATCTCTCATCTCAGGCTTCATTTCCAATAAATCGTCGCCGCAGATCCACGAAGACCCAGTTGAGTGGCCTGGCGCCTTTTGGTCAGTCTCAATTGCTTCTCTCCGCCCAATTGTGCACAGGACTTACGCAGGGCAAACCAGAAATAAAACAACATCTTCAGGAAATCCCTTTCCTTCTCTTCTGTCAATGTGAGGAAAGGTTTATTCTAAGCCAGTCTATTAATAAATTTGATCATTTACCAGCGGATCTGAAGTTACTTACCATCAAGTCCTCGTAGTATTCTATGGCTGCTTTGTACGTAGTCTCGAGGATGGTTCGAGGAGCCATCTCTCCACCGGCTCTCTCTCTTTTCAAAACTTCCACTGCGTGCTTCTCGATATATTCCTTGTAGTAAGCTGCGGTTTTATGAATATCGGCCAAACAAAAAGGCGTCAAATCCTTCCTCTTTCGCACTCCATGCTCACCGCCAGGGACCGTCCAGAATCGGGCAAGGACGTCGCCATCACGGGGACGAAATTCGGTCACATTCACAATGATGGGGTGTTTGGATATGCCCAGAGTGAAAGAAATCGTGCGAATGTTGCCGGGATTAACCCGATCTGCTACATCCTTCATCTCCGTGCCTCTCCAACGGTTAGTAAGCTGAAGCCCACCGCTCCGGAATAAGACGGCATCTGTAATCTTGCCGCGATAACATGGCATTCGGTGGATTGTCTTTTTCGACGTTTTTGAGTACGTTTTGCACCCCACGCAATCTCCCAGGAGGTCCGTTGAGTCGGGTTCACACTGCCACAAAAAATTAGCCGTTATAAACAAACCAATTGACTCGGACATACAAATGAAGATGTTACTTACCTTCATTTTTTGCATTCGACATCGAACACATGCCTTGACTTTCTTAATCTCTGCAACGTTGGAGGGGCTGGAGAGATTTCGCCTTGATAGCGGACCCGAAGCGAGCCTGTGTCTCTCCCGTTTAACAGCCTGGGGCACTGGTTCCACGTTTACTCCCGGCGAACTGCCATTCTCATTCACATCAAAATCCGTATTACCAAGCTCTTCCAGGTCATCTGATATATCATGATCATGAGGAGGCTCCTCCGCACGGCCATGTTGGCGAGGTTCGTCAATGGGATACATCGCTGGCAGCCAATCCTGCGCTTGAATAGCTCCATGTAGCATTTCTCCAAATCCGGTGAAAGTTGGAGAGATCGCTCGGGGTGCATGATCATAGTATTCATTTATACCTATTTGACGAGAGTCACGGGGGTTATATTGCCCACCTCCCATGATGTTGTTGGGGTTATCGGTGTACACCGGATGTGGAAGGTTTGTCCCTTGGAGTTGATGGAAAAGGTTGCTCTCTTGTGACGCCTGAAGCGATGGTATGAGTGAGCAGGCTGTTCAATTGATGAAGACTTATGAGGAAATAGTTGATGACGAATCTGGATGTGGCCAACTTTCTGTTCTCGAAATGTATAGGTGCAGTAGAAGGGCAGTGTAAGGCGACTATCTTCGGGGGGAGCATGGGAATTATCTTAACTTACAGTTAACACAAGAGGCTGCAGACATTGCTGATATGTACCAGGGATATCAAATGATGACGACCCGGGCAAAATCAATGGTTGCTGGGAATGAGACCGGGCAATGTCAGTGCTGCTAGGCTGGCCAACGCCATATTCCTGCTGGGAATAATTTGTATTCGGCGCCTCGGCGGAGGGGTGGCTTTCGATCGGCATGTCACTACTACCGCCATAAAAATACCTACAATAAGACCCAAGAGAGCAGTATGACGGACAAGGGCCGCCGTTTGTGTTGCTCACACACGCCTGCGGCTGATATGCATTATAGTAAGTTTGTACACCATTCAGAGACAATTGTTCAGGTACACGCCCAGGGGATGATAGGACCGCCACTGGCATGAGCGGTGTTTCGGTGGCGCCAGCAGAGCTTGTTGACGAAGAGAGCATGTAAGCCGGAGCTTGACCAGAGAGCTGAAGAATAGGCTCCGCATCATAAGTATGTACTCCATATATCCGGGGATAGGCAGCTGAGGTCGCATTATTGGAGGCCACACTATCGTCGCTTGTTCTTCTGCGCTTTTGCCGACGGCCACTCGTTCTGCTTGCTGGGGATGACTATGAAGGAAACCGGTCAAAACGCAAGCTCTCGTCAGGCTGTCTTGGCCGGTTGAGCATCAAACCCCGGCCCGGCAGGATGAGGGGGCTGGGCGAGCTGCAACAGCGATAAGACAGGACAACGCACCGCCCATCTCATTCGCTATATACAGAGCTGGGAGTAGATGGATACATGTAAACGGGGGGTAACAATTGGGGGGGTGTGCGAGGCCAAAAAAATAAAAATAAAATATAAATAAAAAAAACATAAAAAATCTCCGCCATATAACAAAATAGAGTAGCTTGAACGGGAAGCGGATAGGGCGATAAAACCACAGCGAGTCAGAGCCAAGCGGCTCATACACTCGCGCAATGCATGCTACCCGCTACCTGCACAAGCCGTACCAGAGAGGGGAATAGACGTCACACTTACGGGGATTTTAGGAGAGCGTACCACAACAGTTGTCTCCATGGCTGCTGCGGCGCAACGCTGCCAGGCCACAGGAGGGTGTGTTGCACAGCTCGATGATTGAAACCGGCCAAAAGTCCAGGACAAGCAGATGTCTGCCAAGCGATAGGGGAGAGAACGATGCCCCGGGGCGAGACCGCAGAGTTTCCACCCGGAGAGGACCCCCCAGGAGCACTTCCGAGGGGACGCAGAAGCGAGAGAGCGGGCAACGTGGGACGGCACGATGCGCTGCGCTTGACAACGGGGGTGATACGTGCTGGTCGTATCAAATCAAATGGCCTGACGTGATGAGCAACAACCAGAGCTCGAGAGACACAGCCCAAAGGAGGAGCTCAGCAGCCAGAGATGGGTGGGAAAGGAAACCGGGGAATTGAGCAGCTGTGATCGCAGGGGGGCGTATTTGTACAAGTACTCGCACAAGAAAGGATGTACGACGCCGATGGTGCTCGATGGCCGTGACGGCTCCCATACCGTTCTATCGGGACGTAGCCTTCTCGATCAGGGAACGTCAACTGGCGCCCTGCAGCAGAGAGCGCCAGAGTGGTACTTGGCCGTCCGCGTAGCTGGCTAGGAGGACGAGGTATTGGCCAGGGGAACATCGCTTGTCGGCCGAGCTGGAGCGGCTGAGCAGCTCTGGATTTTGCTTCTTCTCAGCTCTGGCGAAGGCGCCCGCATCACCGCCCGCTAGTATTCCCACCATCGCAGCTGCTGGTTGCTGGTTGCCAATCTGAAAAAGGCCTCAGACGCAAGGGGGCCCGACACTAGCAGCTCGGCCGGGACGGTTGCAGTTCGTTTCTTTTGCAGGCAGGCCGGCCATTCTGGGCCCAGTGGAGGAGGCATGGCATGGCAGAGGACTGGAGCACTGGAGCCTTGGCTGGGACATGGATCTGGCAGGACATGGGTTTGACAAGACATGGATGGGTTTGGATTTTGACAAGCTTGAAACTTGCAGGCAGCATATCGGAACGAATACCGGCCCGGCCCTCTGAGCCTGCATTGTCGACGAGGCAAGAGCTGGATACCTGGATGGGGTACGGGAACGCAGCATATCATGATGTAGCCTATTCTTTCTGCCCGAGGTATCAAGTTGCAGCTTGTAGCAACACCTCATTACACCTACATAAAAATGGCTTCAGCTTTGTCAATGTCTCGCTGGCAAAGACAAATGCGACCTCACGCTTATCGCAACCTTCATCCTGCTACCCCTCTTGCTCCTCCAGTTCTTCATCCTCTCAGACCAAGGCAGACGCCCATATATGCAGTACTACTGAGTATTACCACCTCCACCATTACCCCCTCTAACGGTTGCAGTAGCAGCAGCAGCAATAATACCTGAGTAGTATAGCGAACAGCCACAAAACTTTCGCTGGAAATCGGAGCAAAATGCATCAGCCTTTTTTTCACATCGGGCTGCGCTACCGGGCCCTGTCACTCGTCGGATGTGATAGAAACAACCTCCAGCACGCCGTATGTATGAAGTAAGTCCAGAACCTCAGACCCTGGTTGGCTGCTCGAGACTGTTCTGATGGAGACCATCATGCAGGAAACATTTGGCCAGGCCATTAATCTTCCAATGGCGGCGGCGAGCTCGACCTCCGGAATCCACACTTCTCGCTCGTCACATACAAGGGTCCAATCACAGACTGCGGCGCCCCAGCACGAGACCCAAGCCTTGCTGATGTTCACAGCAATGGGTCTCACCGGTTGAGGTTCGAAGCCCCGTCCCTGTCACTTTTATGCAGCTCTTAGTGGCTGGACCCGACATAGGAGGGAGGGGGAACCAAGATACGTACAAAGTACAAGTGCGTATGGTATGGCATCCGTATAGCTTGGTACTGCTTGACGCTCCACCCCGTACAGCACAAGGCAGCCTAAGTTGAGATGATATGAGCTGAAAATTGGACGATTTTAGACGATTTTAAACGATTTTAAACGATCTTAGATGGCATTAGACGACGTGTCGGAAATTATGCTCATTATTCAGTTTCTTTCAGCTCTTTTCCCGCCTGTGGCTGTACAGCTGTGTCGAGCGCGGGTCTTCTAAGACGCTGTTGCCATGTCAATGAAGCATGCAACAAACTATTATCACGTACATAATTCAAGCACGCTTACTGCCAACAACAAGCCTTGTTGCACGTGCTACAATTTATATCTTTCGTATATCGTAGCAGTCGTGTCTCTGCTCTGTGGAATGATCTCTCAGAACAAAAAGACGCGAGTGAAGAGGCAAAAGGGGATAATAAGATTCCGCTCCCCTTCGCCAAAGATGTTTCGCACGATCTTCGTTACTTTCTTTTACTCAATTTGATTTGAGACACAGCAAATGCCTTTTGTGAAGCTCCGGACAAGAGAGCCCGCTACCTCGTCGAAGAGCTCTTTATCCCCGCGGCCTTTGAGACGATGGGAAATTCACGAGTGTGTATTTCCCATCAACTGGCGCATACAGAGTGATACTCCGTTCTTGAAAAGAAACACAGTGATGGGGCGAGATATATATTTTTTTGTGGGCTTTGTATGGATGTCCGCCTTGCGCGTGTGTGTGTGACAAGGACAGGCACTCCCGGCTTTTGCACTTGGGCCGAGCGAATCTGGCAATGCGGCAGCTTGCTTTCACCCGAACGAGACGGTGCTATGCATCTCATTTACTCGAGATGTTGCCAGATACGCAGAGGCAAGACGGCGTACAAGTGATGATGCCCAGCAAGACTGCAGCGGCTCGCTCCGTATGCTGGAGAAAGGAATTGCCATGTGTGGTTGTCAGGCTCCGCAGACGTGACTCCGTCAGTATGGTCCCCCCTCCCATCACATCCACCCCATTCACTTTAGCCCAGTCGCTGAGTGTAATGAGGGCGAGGGCTGAAGCTAAGCGAGTCGTCCCGCCCAAAGGCAGATTTTTCTTCTTTGCATTGTTACTGCCGTCTGTCTTTGTAGCTCACGTTTCGTATTAGTGCCGGCAGCCTGGAGTTTGGTCGCTACCAGCGGAAAGTTAGTCCCCCTTCTATCCGAAGGCTCGTCATGGATTCTTCCCTCTCATTAATCTCTGCAACGCTTCCTAGCAATTCTCTTGCAAAAGACAGAAAGAAAGATTTCTTCTGCTATAAACAGGAGCTAGTTGCCGGAGCTTGACATTGCCTGGTCGGCTCGCTCCCCTTTCATCCGTCTTTTGGTCTGCTACGGAGTATTTTTGGCCCGTTGTCATGCCCAAGTATGGGAACTATGGCACTGCGTGTTGTAGAATACCCATCAAGCCTTTACCCACCCTGGGCAGGCCTCTCGACTAGAGGCGTGTCGTAATTGGGTTGCTATCGCGGGATCTTGGTGCGATTTGAAAGGCTCATTTTTCCACCTCGAACGCAATGCGACGACCCAGCGACTCCTGATTCTCTCGAACGAACCACCAGTGGCCCCCTCTCCGGTCCAGTTGCTACCGCAGTGTATCTCCGCCCCTGGGTTGCTGCAATCATATCCCAAAGGGCATTCTTGCAGTCGCAAGTACCCCTTTTGACCAAGCAGTGCAGCGACGGGTCTTGTTACAAGATTTGCACCACCAACTCAGCAAAGGCAGGCCACTTGTTCTTGCAGCCCCTTGGGCACTCTGCGTCTACGTCGCGAGTTCCCATACGCCTTTTGAAGTCTGATATGCGATGTCATGTCGTGCTCGAACAGATCATCCGTCATGTCGCACAACGACGAAATATACTACGGGGCCATGGCCCACTACCTGCCTCCACTTTCTTGGAGACGTCAAAGCATCGCTGTTCCAGCCCCGAGCTTGCTGGCATCTGTATATCTGGTGGCAAACCTCGAACCTGTTGCGTGGCTTGCATCTCAACCCAAAGCAATCCGTCGCCGTATCCTTTCCTTTCCTATATATATCCTAGAACCGCGACTATTGTTGAGTTCGAATGACCTACAGCACCATCAGCAAAGTGGTCTCCTCTGTCAGCATGCCTGGAGCTATGAATATCATTGACGCAGCCGCCACGAGGTCCAAGGAAACAATGTCAGAACCCACAGCTGTGATCAAAGGCCCGTTAACTTGGTCAGGAGATGATTTCAAAGAGAAAGAAGCATACACCTTGCAACTTCGCAAAGAGGAGCTCCAAGAAGTGGATGCGGCTCTTCAAGGCTTCAAAAGTAAGAGATACATTGAAACAAGCTTCGTTGAAGCCAACAGATGGGCATTACTAACTTTTGAATACAGCTCTTGGCCTTGATGGCGATGAAGTTGATCAGCACAACTTTCCTCTGCCCAAGCTTGCGCCGCAGCTCGCCCAGTGTGCCAAAGTTATCCACGAAGGTCGCGGGTTCTTTGTTCTTAGAGGTCTTGATGAATTAAGATACTCTGTCGAAGATAGCACTGTCATCTACTTGGGCATAGCCAGCTATATTGCTGATAAAAGAGGACTACAAGATAAGAAAGGAACTATGCTCAGTAAGACATTTTCCAGTTCCCAATCTCTCTTGTGTTGGGGTAAAGACAGCATCTGATACATCAAAATAGCCCACGTCACGAATTCAAAATCATGGACAGTTCCGGTTGAAAAGCGCCACGGAATTCATTCCAACCATGCTCTGGTAAGAGGGAAAAAATAATATCTTGTCCGTATCTAACTATATACACTTGAACTGACCTTTTTTTGGTTAAAAAAAGCCCTATCACAATGATATGGGATGTGATATCCTGGCTCTTCAAGTACGGCACAGCGCAGAAAAGGGGGGCTATACGTACCTGAGCTCAGTCAGCACAGCCTTCAATGAATTGCTCTCTGAAGCTCGATCAGCGGCAGCGACTTTATTAACTCCAGAATGGCCTGTGCAAATGTAAGTACACGGCTCTATCAATCTTATGCCCGTTAGCATTTGAGCATTCACTGAATTAGCATTGTCCTATAGTTCGGGTCGTGAACCCAATTATTATCTCGCGCCTGCTCTCACGATCCATGACGGCAAATTAATGGCTAGCATGGATCCGAATCGATTCGGGCCTCATAAATCGTACGGATCATCCAACGTGCCAAGTTTAACGGCATCACAGCTATTGGCTCTTGAAAAAATATCAAATGCCGCCTACCGCAAGGAGCTACGGCTTGACCTCAAAACAGGAGATATCCTATTCTTCAACAACTGGGCCTTGCTTCATCGACGGGACGCCTATATAGACAGTGATGACACTTCCCGCCACATGGTAAGGCTTTGGCTACGAAATTCGAAACTGGGCTGGTCAGTTCCAGACTCCTTACGGCAGCCTTGGCTTGCGGCTTATGGGGAAAACGGCGTTCGAGACAGGCTCTACCCCTTGGTTCCAACAGCAGAATACAAACTACCCAAATATTCTGCGGGTTCCGCGGCATTTGTGATTGAGGACAGCGATCTTTCTGATAACGAGTAGCTCATTTCAAACGATAAGCCACGGATGGCATGGAGGATGTCTATTTCATGAATATGATACCTTACTAGGGGCGATGGAACGGGAGGCGATGATACATTCCAACTATTTTCACAGCTTGAATTTCATAAATACGCTCGCTATGTTTTTGGCTTGCCACGCGCCTAAACTCAATTTTGACCCAGCCCCATGACTCAGCCTAATGCTCGCCCTCCTTCTCAAGTGACCAATATGTCCCCCAAGCTGAAGCTTCACTGCCGCTTTACTCTTCCGAGGCGCCACACGGTGAAACAAATCTCGTGGCTAGCCAGCTCAGGGCCCCCACAGTGCTCTATGCTACTGACTTCGCTCCAGCACGCGCATCAAATTACTATCCACAACTGCCGCCAACGAGGTTTTAGCCTGGAATTGCGGCGGTTAAGCAGCAGCAGTTCGAATAGGAAGCTATTCCGGACCCGGGACCCCTCCGGGTTCGAATCTGCGCTGGCCATCGAGGAACTAACAAAGGTTGGTCAATACGCAAACCCCCTTAACCTCTTTATCGCCGCATTTCGCGCTTTATCAATCCAGCCAATGTTCAAGGCCGCACGACACGCCATGTAGCTTCCATAAAGAGAACGACTTGCAGGAAGGATTGACTCGTTTTTTTTTAATTGACCATACGCTGATTGTCAACTATCACATGCTCCAATGCCTCTATCTCCCAAGAGTTTGAATACGCAGGTGACGTGGTTATTCCCGCTTTTGCCATGGTTAATCTTACTGCTGGATGTCCAGGCGAATCAGCTTTTTTTAATGCACAAAAATAGACTTGGATTCTATTGGGCGAAATAGGGCGTTAGATCGTATCTGACTGGCAGATGGACCTGACCGGCAGAGTCAGCAGACTGCTTGCCACGTTGTTGTCTATCGTGGGCCGCCATTCAGCCCAAGTGCCCGCTTTGCTGCCCTTCTTAAGGGGGGAGGGGAAATGTCAACGCATGCAGTAAAATGGGTCAAGCTTGTGCTATTCCAATAGTCAAGAGAGGAGGAAATAGTCATCGGTGAGTATTCCCTAGTGACTGGATCTGGAGAACCTAGATATCGGCATGTGTGGCAATGGTATGCATAATGGGGTCTCCATAGCTGTCTCGGGCCTTTTGCAGGAAGTGTGAGCCTGTATATGCGCCATGAAGGAGGGTTAGCCGATTTTCTCTTTGCTTTTCATCGTTTTATATTGATATACGCCACTCTGCATATATACCAGCGCCTACGAATCGGATGACTCTGAAGCACATTAGACTTATGTATATATATGTATGATTCTCGCTTGGCGAGCATGTCCCTGGTTTCTGCTATGTAATATATGTAATGCTACGCTGTAAAACAGATGCAATGACGCATATCCATAACATGATTCTCTCATCGCTCGCCCGAACCCCCAACAAAAACTAGTTTCTGGTATCGCCGACTCGGAACCGACAACGTAACTGCTCTCTTTCGTCAATCTGCATTCTCCTGACGACTCAGGATGAAAGGAAGTAATAGTCTTACTGAGATAGGGAGGACGAAGAGCTTTGAGACCACGCTTTCGCTCCTGATAGGTGCTTTTGATGCCAATCAAGTGGGAGAAAAATAACCAGGAATCTCTGAAGCCTACGGTGACGTGACAAGTGGCACTTCAAACAACTGGATGTCCGCGTAAGAATGCAAAGCTCCACGAATTGCTAAGCAGATCACTTTCCTGCATGATCCTACAGTTCCGGCATCTCGTCTTTAAACCTTCTTTAAAGTATTCTGGATACTATGTAGGGGGGAGAAGGAGCCAAAAGCGGGCGTATAACAGCAAAGAATCGACTTCTCAGAAATAAGGAAGACTTAAGA
This sequence comes from Trichoderma evansii, assembly GCF_050947405.1. Lineage (NCBI taxonomy): Eukaryota > Fungi > Ascomycota > Sordariomycetes > Hypocreales > Hypocreaceae > Trichoderma > Trichoderma evansii. The sequence goes on along the minus strand of NW_028145196.1, from coordinate 824,112 downwards.
GAAGTATTAAACCACGATATGTATAAGGATAAGTCCGTAAGAATCGGAAATTTCGGGAATACCATGTGGTCCATGTGGTCCATTTTTACGAGAACTATATGTTAAATTTGTTTTCTAGTCTAAGCATGAAGAAGAATTAGGAAGTTGGAATAGCTCTTTGGGCTGCCACCCATATCGTAACAAGCTTCCAGGCTCGGAATCTCTTGCTCCCGCTAAACAGCTGTACGAATACTACATGAAAACAGGGAAACGCGGTTTCATTACACTATGAACCGTTATTTTGAAGGCAAGACGCATTGCCACCTCGCCTTGCATCTGCAATCTGCAAGTCCAAGGAAGGGGAGAAGGCATTGTGGCGCAATTCATGCCCAAAGTGAAGTCAAGTGGATATTGACTCGCATATTTTGCCTCTTTTTACGTGCGTGTGAGTAGTAATATTACTGCCTAGAACCATAAAACGAACCACCCATGTTCATGGGAAGATCATGTAAAAAAATAAACGTGTGCATGAAAAGGAGAGCGAGTGGCATGGAAGGTCCATGTCCATGTCTACGCCCCCTCAAAACACGTTGAACGACTCCACTGGCAAGATACCGGTGTCTTGCGTGGGGTAATGCAATCAGATATTACCTGAGACGTTCCATTGGATATCATATTGATGCTAGCCTACCGAGAATACGGATTATTGCTTGCGGACAAGCCCTTGGAGAGAACTTTGATAGATAATCGGCAGCCACGCGCGAGTAAGAACTGCATCTTGGCTCGTATAGACCCAGAAGAAAGAAAAATTATACATTAATAATTGACTAAAAGAGTATCAAACTGAGAGGCAGCCGCTAAATGATACTATAATCTCCCCAACAAACTAATATCCCCAGTTGTCTCACCCCCATGCGGTACACATTTTCGTATCATATCAGAGCACCCTTCTCCCTTGTCCCCTTCTGCCTACTGCATGCCATCCTCCATCCACATACCACCCCAGCAAGAGTCCACATCATTACGCCTCCTATCGAGACAACCGATGGAAAAACAGGGGGGACGCAAGGGGGAGAGAGAGGGAAAAACATTCACACATACAACCAAGAGATTTAACACATACAAGGTACCTTTGAATACTTCGACGATCGGGCCGCGATCAGTCTAATGGGGAAGGCCCGCGCCGGGAAATTATTTCGCCTAACTGTTCGTTTTTTTCTTTTCCGAGCGGACTCCACTGGCGATGTGGACGATGGATCGGAAGCCGTCAGCACCGAAGCGAGACGAAGCGAGACGAAGCGAAGACGAAGCGAAGACGAAGCGAACCGAGACCCATCTGTCAGGCTTGATAGCATAACCGGAGCGTTCAAGGCCGTTTTTAGGGAGAAACGAACACTCTACTTGGACGTGGGGGGTGAATGAACGTGAACGACATAGCCACCTAACCGAGAAACAAAAGCTGTCTCTTGTTATTGGATGCAAGGAAAGACGAGGTGAACCCCTCTGATAGAGCTAACTAACCAATAGTGTATGGATCAGAGCAGCACGGCGAGCAGCGCCGCCACAACACCGAGAGTGCGGACTTCGGCTGCTTGGGGAACAGATCCTCCTCCTCCTGTAACCACAGGTGGAGTTTCATTCCCGCTGGATGCTGTTGCTGTTGTTGTGGTTGTTGATGCTGAAGCTGTTGATGTCGAAGCTGGACTTGCGCGTTCGTCGTCTGAGCTCGATGGTGGAGGATAGGCAGTGATTTCTGGCGACCATGTCATCGTAATTATGACGCTCGATGACAACGACGACGAAGTCGATGACACAGACGAAGACGAGCATCCGTTTCCATATACCGAAGCATAGTCAGACGCGGTTGTACACTCAGCGGAAGGTGGTGAAGTTGTCGCGTCCGTCTTTGTCACGGTTACGATTCCTGCCTCGGTCGAGCTTTCGATGTCCGTTATGGTCGAGTAATACGTCTCGAGGATTATACTTGTGATTGTCGTCGAGCGAGAGAGAACCCATGTGGTGGTTCTGACGGTTACGATGGCTGAATATTGGGGACGAGGCGTGGAAGATGAATCGGAGACGCTTGGGACAGGATACACTGTGTCGTAGAGTGAATATGGCTCGAGAGGGGTGTATTCGTCTGTAGAAGAGGTTGGAGTCTCATAGGTGTCTGAAGAAGAGATGTAGGATAGTACTCCTGATCCTCGCCATGGCGGTAGTGAAGCAATGGTTGGCCTGCGTGTTGTTATATGTACGGTTAGCCTTGATTAGAACGATTGATGGAAAGAAATATTCTGATAGTTTTTCATATCAAGTAAAGGTTGCAGCAACATATATTGCTGCCAATGTTTTCAGACTCTCTTGTCTTCCAATACAGTTTTCATTACCTTTCTACAATATCATTGCTGATTGCGTTGGCAAGGCATGCCAGGACAAGCCCAGCAAGAAGAAATCTTGGAATCAATTCCATCATGCTATATATAACAGCTGATAATTTGATCGATATGTTATCTTGTTTCAAAAAATAAAAAGTAGTATCAATAGATGGGAAAACACGTTGAAGGATTAAGCATATTAATTCCTAGGAACTATCGTGAAGTTAAAACGGCACGACGGGTCTGCCCCAGCTTCAAGTAGTCCATCACGCGTCACAGCATCACTGCCGCAAACACATGTGCCCTCTTTATTTTGCGTATCCGTGTTATTAGTCGCGTGATGTCACTGTACGAGTGTGTGATCGGGTTTAATATGCGAACTCCTTATGATACGGGCAATCTTGGGGGTGACGGACCAGAGTGGTTTGCAGACAGTTGTGGCATCAAATGGCAGAAAGATCTTGATTAAGAGATACAGATTGCATAGATTGGTGAGAGACATGTGATTAATGAATCTATTATAGGAGTATGAGAAGATATTAGAGATGTGAAAGGGGTGATGCTCGATCATCTTATGAGTAGTGAAGGGATGACGGTTCGAAATACATCCACTTGATATATAAGAGCTGGATTAAAATATTAAAAGTCCGTTTATAAAATAAGTACTATTTACATTTTTATTATGACTTTTAAGAATACATAAGACGTATATGAAATGACTTTGAGATATGGTTTCTGTCTTATTGCTTAACTTTTACTTTCAGGCCACAAGCGTAGCTAATATTAGACAGCCATTGTTTGCAGGCATATATATGCGAATAATGAGCAATCATGATCATAAAAGAGTCAAAGTTGCGAAGTTCTTTGGTGTTGCCACCAATCAAGAAAAAAATCTCATTACCAACTGTGATAGACACGCCATGTGGATCGACACAGAATCACTGTTGTGCAAACTCACAAACATCTACAGCAGTAGATCACGAATGTATTGCAATTTGAGCTATTCTTCTGTATATCATAATTTCTAAACGTATTCTACACTTATTCTTCATAAAAGGACTAGTATAATGTTAAGGACTTGAAACATTGCAAGTGTAGCCTGACTATATATAAATTTAAGCAAGGAGAAATGTATTTTCACAAGATATAATATTCGTTATAGAATCCAAATTTTGAAATAATCATTGCATTTAAGCATAATATATTTTCGTTATCAACCGAGAGTAGCTCTATTTGTTCTCCTAGCTGCAACATGTTCCATCTCACACCCTTTTTATTTTTATCCAAAGCAGTTCATGCGCGTTATTTTTCTATCTACGTGATCAATAGATCAGAGACACACCCTATTGAGACTGCGAAGCGAATGTCACAGCGTTTCAGACCATATAAATGTCAAATCTGACCCTCATCGTGGCGAAGAATCTGGGTCATTGCACCCTACATAAGCGAAATCTGCGTCGAAATCAAGAAGAATTCTTACAAAAGGTCCGACAAGATTGCTCTGATTATTAGAGACTCGCTTGTGTCACGCTACCGCTAGATTTTCTCACCTCATATGCAGTGATACACGGCTTCACATTGTATCCAACTATATCGGAGACATCCAAACTGGGTAGCTGCCGAGGTTTCTCAAGGTGTAACACTTGATGTTTGCTACTAAACACAAATGGAAGTGGTAGCCGAGATTTCGGTTATTCTTCCAATCGGAAATTGTCTTGGGATAAGCAAGCTGAAGTAGGCTTTTTGGTGATTTGGCTGTGTCGGCTGGAGCTTAGATGCAGTCATTCAAAGTTGAAGCTGCTGATCTTTAAATCATAAGTGGTATGAATATATTGGCAATTATATGCTTATTTAATATTCTGTAGGTGCATACAAACACTGTAATGGAGCTGCACATAATTATGTTGCCCGAAATCTGATGCATGGATGAAGACAGATGTTCGTCCTATTATTCTCATAGCTGATTTCACTTGTCGAGAAGATGCCGATAGCCGGTTACTTTTGATCAAATACATTTTAACCACATTGAAGAATCATACGGAATTGTATATAGACTTCAAGTACTATTAATATGCTAGGATGTTCAAAAGAATGATATCCTGCCTTGACGGAAGCCTACCCTGAAAATTTGACTGGAAATGGAGCACCATATTGAAGACATATGTAAGCATGCGCTTTTCTCTTACACATATGTTCAAAGAAGCAAATTTGATGCTCAATATCTATTAAATGCACCATTCTTCTAATGCATTTTTTCGGCGTCATCAGTGATTTTGTTATCAATTGCTGGCTTGTAATTATATGCATACTATGCCGATGCTTGCTTAGAGATTATTGTTTACGAACTTGAAATAAGCACAAGGCTTAATCAAATTAAATTCAATCAAAAATTCCCCTTTAGATGTATCATTTTATAGAATAACTCTAAAAATTTTAACCTTCTTCAGCGGCTGGCATCATCACAGCCATGAGGCCAGCTCCAGAGTTGTACTGCACCCTCGACCCACTTACCCCAGACAAACACGTCCACAATAATGATTCCACAGAGCGACTGGAATTCTTCAAGTCTTAAGCTTGTTTCTTGGCTGGAGCCCAATAAGAAATGCGGGCGGAGACGCGCATTGATAAGGGCGAGATTGCGTACGAGTAAGTGTTGGTTACAGACTACGCGTTTACAAGAGCATACATGTGCGTCTCTTTCTTCTTTATTTCTTACTGCAGACGGGAGATCGGACGCATGGATTATAGCGCCCTCGTATGCTGCTCTGCCGAATTCAAGCTGTTTCCTAAGCACGAGTCGTCTACCGCGAGCGCTTTTCTCCGAACTCCAAGCTGTTGTTGCCCTAGAACTCTTCGTATTGCAAATACTCAGCCCGACATATCCGGACAAGACGAGACAAAGAAGCATTTAGAAGTCGGCATGGAGTAGTCATACAGCCGCAGTAATAATAGTAATAGTGGCAAGCCTCAGCTGCTTACGATTACGAGCATTGCCTCCTTGGCCAAAGCCAGAGCAGCCGCCTTTTTAGCAATGCCCGGCATCTGAAACGTTGCCTGGGTAGGACATCATGCACGGCACTTTAATCCGCAGCATCCGCTAGGAGTATTTGTGTTCCCTGCGACATCGAGCTGCCTATATGCAATCTCGTGATCTTACACCAGGCACCCTTATTCAACTTGGGCGCTTCTGCCCAGTCAACCGGGACAGAAAAATAGGGACCGCAAAACGAATAAGTGCGCACAAACCCAACCATGAACGCCTGTTACCATAATACCTAGGCTCTTGATTATGTGCATAATCTTGGCGTGTGCGTTTTAGATTCTCGCATTCTCTATCTTTCTGTCCCCGGTGGCCAGCGCCCGTAAGCACTTGCTGGCTCGCAAGATGAGCATGGATTACAGTGCCTTACAGCATCTTGGTGTGCGCTACCGAATCCTTCTCACCTGTGCCCAGCGCCCAAAGCAGCAATTGTAAAGGTGATGAGCAGCACATAATACTCCGTGGAGCTAGTGCTATAGCAGTAAGACGGGTACGAATCGAATAACCGCCCAGCGAGTGCCGACGTGCCTGTGTAGGATCCGCATGTGCCGGATGTGGTGAATAGCAACAACGGTTTTACAGCATGACTACATGAAAATGAAGAATTTTTCTTCTTCTTTCACCTCAAAGTTGAGCGTGGTTTTCAAAAAGCATACTTGCTCACAGATGCCAAGTTTAGCAACGCGTAATAAGATGCCGTAAAATTATAGCAAACTTTGCGTTTTGAAGACGCACGGAACTTTCCGTGGTGCGAGCTTTGCAAATAATGAAAAGGCAGAACGACAATCACGGCGACTGGCGGAATCGGAATTCTACAGGATGATCAAGGGTCCTACATAAGACACATCTCACATCCCATCACCATCATCCAGCATCAAGCATCCCACATCTATATCCCGGGCACCACTATGATCTGAGATGATTCAAGGGCTATGTTTAACCACACATGCCTGCGCTCCGTCCTTGTAAGCGAAATAAAAGCGACGCCTCTTGGCTGACGATGCTGGGTATACGTCTAAGCGTGTGCATTTGAAGGCGGAAGCGCTTTAGGCGGGTGTTGCCGGGTCAGTGATGTGATGATGGCAATTCAGATCTCCCAGCCCCTGAGATTACCACCCTGCCATGTGCATGTATGTGCTTGCCATTTGAGGCCAGCAGTACTGTAGGAGTTCAACTAGGACCGCATATCTCTTTTGCTTTGACCAGCTCGGCTAGAGATGATGGTACAAAACGCTCATCGTGACCGCTTACAACTGAGGTACTTTCTTTGCCTAGCGCAGAGAAAAGGGAGCTGGCTAGTGAGTTGTAAAGCACTTGACGGGGGGGATTTGTGTTAGTGCCTCCAGTCGGTGAAGCCACAGACATGCTTTTCGTGCATCATGACGCACGCAGCTGGGACAGGAGCACAGACCAGCAAGCGTGGCATGTTTGGATCTGCCTCTGTAAGTAGGGTGATGACAGATGCTAATGTACAGATACCTGTATGGGCAGATGAGAGGAGAGAAGAACGCTTCAGATTATATGGATCGTCATGAGAGATGAGAGATCGAGCGGTGATTCTCACGTGATAATGAGATGCCGATGCCAATATTTGGCCTACTAGAAAGGAATGGATTCAGCAGCAGACGCAGGACGTGCATACGTCGCTCTATGGGTATCGCATCGGTTTCAAACTTTCTACAGCATGCCGTGGCGTGGGCTATGTTTTGCGTTGAAGCGAGACTGTCGCAGTACATCGTATCAGCATTACACGATATTACCACAGCGTATTTGTCGTCGATCGCTACTTCTCCTAATAACTAATACGTGATGCATGAAGAAAAATCAAAAGCTGCATTAGATCGCCATGCGATATCATCAGATGAGAGTTGCGAATTTGTTGTCAAGACACAAAAGAGCGGACTATCCGCTGCTGTTGGTGTAAGAATCCGTGTGCTGTCAGTCAAAGTCTGCATGTCTGCCCCCATCCCCCTTTCTGTGCGGCACCCCCTTTATGCAACGTTGTCTCTGGCCCTCAGCCTTGCAGAAGAGGAATGGCCTCTTCGGTCCGATGGATGCAGCAGCGCTTTTCTCCGCATTTTGTATTTTGTACCTACAGCACCTACCTGCTCATCTTGGTATACCGCAGATTTTGGCGGCTGGTTGAGAAGCCCGAGAGCGGAAGCAAAATAGTCTACAGACGATCATCTAGAGATTCGTGTCTTTATTGAAACTCAAAGAACAAGAGAGGAGACGGCAGAATTTGCCCACTTTGTTGAGAATTGGGCCTGACACGTGAGTCTGGATTACGGCTTCGACTACTTGCGCGGGTGCCGAGACGGGCCTCTCCATCTCGACCCGGATCGGCATAGTCGGCGATGGTGAGCCAGTTTTTTTTTTCAGGCGTTTCTGGAAGCCGTGCTAAATCGATCTCTGTCAGCACAAAGTCTCCTCTCCGGACTTCTAGCCTGTCCGTCACACTTGGCTTTGCCGAGGTTAGTGGCTGAGGGCTTCGTTATTAGTGCCGTCTTCTAGCCAAAACTCTCACGAGAGAAAGGGCGCCCCCTTGTCCTGAATGGGTACTGTGGCCGACGAAGACGCAGAGCTGGAGAGCGAGTTGTGCTCAATGTGAAGCAGGCCATCAATCGGGCCCGAGATTAACGGATCGTCGCTGTCAATCTCAATCGTCGCAGAGACGCAAGACTCCGCGGCTGCCGTGCCAAGGCGATGCTACTATTTTCATCTCTCAGCCGCACAAGCTGTATGCGCAGCAGATGACGACGAAATATTTCAATCCCCTGTTTCAAAGTGGTACAGGCAGAGGCAGCAGTTCCACGAGCAGGTAGCCGTACTCCATACAGTACTACTCGATGGTGGCTTGTTTCTCATCGTCGCCCTTTCGAGCGTTCCCCATCAAAGTCAGCTCAACGAAACAAGACGATTGGCTGAAGAGCAAGACTTGCTGAACAGAGGCAAGATTTTTCTTCGCAGTGGATGCTTTGGCGATTGGCCGGTGGAGGGTCCCCACCCACCACCACACAACAATCCACAGCCATGGCTCCCTGCGCGCTCCCAATTCTTTTTTCAAATCTGGGGTACGAGGGACGCTGGGCTGGGCTGCGCGATGGCCTGAGCTCGCTGTCGTACGTTTTGCAGCGGCCTTGCTGCAGGTGAGAGGTCGCTTCTCACGATGTTCTTTTCATTCTGTTGCAGCAGGGCGAAAAGGGCACACCGTTAATACTCCGTCGACGGAGTTTCTGCTCAGCTTTGAATTGCGGGTGTGGTTTCAAATTTATTCTTAACTTTCTTTTCTTCTTCTTTTTTTAGCCTCATTGCCTCGTTTAGAAGCTGGGCGCACAATGGTGCGGGAAAAGGGCTTCTGGGCGTATACAGTAAGTTTTGACGCCGCCTTTATTTCTTCTTCTTGTCATGACATGGGCATTTGTCCGCTGTGCATGTACTGATACCCTGTCGATAATCCGATAGCTGTGTCTTGCCTGGGCTGTCAATATTGGCTATTTGGATCGGGGAAACTGGCATGTCCTCGTCGATTCATCTGCCCAGCGGTTAAAGGGAACTCCAGTTTTACCTGCAGCTTGCATTCCTCGATACAGGTAGTAGTAGTAACGTGGACAGCAATACGGAGTACCCAGCACAGCTGCCAGCAGTCTACAGCGGCTTCCTGGGTCCCTTGCCAATGTGCTGACATCAAGACAGGCAGCGCGAGCTGTCAGTTTCGCATCTCGTGTGAGCCATGGCGAGTCAGATTCCAGACAATGTACCTGTACCTGAGCCTGTACATGCGAGCGTGATCACTTGAGAGTCGGGACTCTCGCCACACACGTACGAGGGCAGCGAACCTTTTCGCCAAACACCTTAGCTTTGGTTTTTGCTCGCTCTTGACTAGTAGCAGTAGCACAAGGCTTTTGATTCGATGCTAAGAGCATCATGCTGCGCGCAAACTCAGGTACAAGTACAAACCAAGTATCGTGTTACTCGTGCCTGTACAGGCCACTGTCTCGTGATACTCTCAACCCTCGCCCTGTTCCAAATCCTGCCCTGGGGCCCCTTTGCCCTGGCCGGCGCAGCGTGACACTGGTACCTGTACGCTGTCGCACAGTCATGCTACGATTACGGAGAGCTATTACGCAGTATTTCGTCGTAATACAGACACCGCCGCACCAGGCGCAAGTACGAGTACCTACCTAAGCAGCCTCAGCGCACTTATACGGCCGGCTTGTCGCCTCTCCTCTGGGAGAGCGCAAGTGACAGCGCAATGGTTCGACAGCGCTCATTAGCGGATTAATGCGCTCTCGTACCTGTACTAATTGGTGTCTAGTACTTCGTTCGCTCGCAACTGTGCGACCTGCTTTGGACGGACGGCTCGTTTAGGACGCCGCGGCGTGGCCGAGAGCTGCGAACTTGTATATAGCCTGGAGTCTCTTTTGGGCGCTGCTTTTTGCCGGACGCTGTTAGCAGTGCGTGCGAGACTCTGGTAAAAACACTGTACACGGCGTCCAGTTTGGCTCGCCCTCGGCCAGTGTCGCTGCGTCGCGTCTACGGCGCCGCGCTAACAGCGCCCTGCAGGCTTCTGGCAAATTTGGTCCTCTCTTCCCCGATGCCTGCACCGGTGGCTACAGTGCGAGGCTGCCCGACGCAGCGCGGCTAAGGCTGCCGTCCAGCGCAAGCCCACTGAGCGTCCAGGGCGGTCGCCACTGCGCGCAAGCAGCTAGCCGGGCTAGCGACGCTGCTAGGGCCCCGTCGCGTTAGGCCAGCGCCGTTAGCGCACAGTGCGGCGCGCTGCTCCCCCGTGGGCTCATTTCCAAAAGCCTCCAGTCTCCATCCCGCATCATCTCATCATCCACATCTCTCGTTTCTCCGCCGCTGCCACCCACCCAAACCAGTCCGAGGATCCTCTGGCGCTGCCTCAGCCCTGGCCCCAGCCCGATTTCTCTGGGCCTTCCCTGTTCTGGGCTGGTGCTCCGACCGCCCCAAGCCAAGGCCTCATTCCAGCAGCCAAGTTGTTTTTACGTACTTTGGGTCCGCCTCCCCCCAATAATTCCTCGCTTTTCTCGCTGCTGACTATCCAGGCCCAGTTCTTTTCCCTTCCCTCGCCGTTCAACTTCGCCATTTGTCGTGTTCAAAGCAAGCCGCGTGGGCAAAACATCTCGACGACTGTTTCCACGGCTTCGTTTCTCTCCTTTGTGCGCTTTTCCTTCGTCTCTGTTTTCGTGAGCGCCCCGTCCTCCCAGTCCCAGGTGTTTGGGCCCCCAGACTCCGCCTAATAAGCGACTCTCCCCGCGTTTTTTCTGGCCCGCATTCGAAAGGGCCGAATAACACACATACGCCTACATCCCAAGCTCGACTACTACATCCTCAGCCATACCAAAAGTCACCCTAACCACGCGCCAGTCGCTGCACAGCGCCTGTCAAATTGTTCTTTCCCCGCCGTTCGATAGACGGAAGCATTATCGATCACCGAAAACCCGGGGCCCCAATCGATTCGTCTTTTCAGCTGCGGCGATAAGTCTGAGCGTTCCCCAGATTGCGCCACCGATTTCTGCTATCCGCTTCACCCAGGACGACTTCGACGGATCTCCTCGCCTCAGCTGCCCATCATGACCCAGGCCGTCAAGAGGGCGTGCGACGCCTGCCATCGCCGCAAGGTCAAGTGCGATGGCATCAACCCGTGCCGCAACTGCTCTTCCGCCCAGCTGTCCTGCACCTACAATGCCATCCCCCAGAAGAAGGGTCCCAAGGGATCGCGAGCCAAGGTCATCAGCGAACTGCGAGAGACTCAGCGACAGACAAGCCTTTCCGCCAAGGTGCAGAACCGCATGAACGGTATTCCATGCCCACCCGCCAACCAGAGCCTCGCCCCTACTCCGGGCATGTTGACCAGCGACATGGTCAAGGAGTGCTCTCAGTTTTTCTTCGACCACATGAACTCACAGGCCCCTATTCTGGACCGGAGACAAGTAGAGCAGCAGATTCTCTACATGGAGCAGAACCAAGATGCCTACTGTTTGATGGCTTCCATGTGCGCGTTTGTCATGCTGCAGCCTGGCATGACCATGCCTGCCGGTGACCCGTACAACCTCGACATGGTTCCCGGAGCCAATATCATTTCCAGCCAGCTTCTTTTGGAGGAAACACTTAGAGTTCGTAAAGGATATGAGTATCTAGAACAGATCACCGTCAACGCATTGGCCACCAACTTCTTCCTCTTTGGATGCTACTACGGTCAGGAGGCGCATGAGAAGGCATGGTACTACCTCCGCGAGGCTACCACCATGATCCAGATGATTGGCATGGATAAGGAAGACTATTACCTGCAATTTGATATCCCTGAGGCCTCTCGTCTCCGCCGACTTTACTGGCTGTTTTATATTATTGAGAGGTACGTTTTGCAGGGACATTTGACGTGTCACTTTTTCATATCGCAAATTAAAAGTAAAGTATACTGACAATGTAACCAAACAGAGCGTATGCTATCCAGCGCCAGCGCCCCTTGACTCTCCAGGCGACAATCAAACTCCCCACTCTTGGAGATGATCCTACCGATCCTCTCTCTCACCAGCTGAACGGCTTCATTCTACTCATCAACCTCTTTAGACCTTTTGATGATTCCTTCACAAACACCTGGAACAAGACCCGCAGCCATCTCTCCCCTCAGTACATTAATGGTCTGCAGAAGCAGCTTAGCGATGCTGTTCAGACTCTGGCCTGCCACGACCCGGCATGGAACGACCTCAACACTAACCAGCAGTGGCTCAAGAACACTGTATGGCAGCTGAGCAACGGCGGCGCCGTCGCCACTGAGGGATCCATGTCCTTCCAGTTCCCCATGAACGTATCTAGAGAGATGCTCATGAACATGGCCTCACAGTTCCCTGGACAGGGTATGGAGCTATTGAACTCTGGACTGCTCGAGAAGCTCGTCGAAGGCACCTACTCGATGACCGAGTATCTGGCTATGCAGCCCGCTTCCCGCGACCCCTTCGCTGTTGGGCCTCAGGAGCAGCTCAGCCAAATCATCACCATTGTTGCCGCCTCCAGAAACGGCGACTACCGCTTCCTTCCCCTACTCATGAGCAAGGTCAGCGAAGTGCTTCCACGTCTCGCGAACCCAATGCTCCAGAACGTCCCCGAGACTGCGGCCATGGCCAATGTCGACATCTTTGACGGATTTGGCAGCGCCGGCATGGCTCAGCCTCCGCAGATGCAGATGATGGACGCCGAGTACGATCGCAAGTTTTCCGTTGAGGAATACGAAAAGAAGTATGCCATGGATATGAACGGAGGTACTCCGGACTCCCATGCTACCTCGAATTCCGGCAACACTCCTCCTGGAGCTCGCCAGCCTTCTGAGATTGCAAACTCTTTCGTTAGCTCTCCACCTATGATGTCTCCCACTCTGGAGTATCCTCATGGCATCAATGGCTATGCTGTTACGCCAATGTCTGAAATGGTTATGAGCCCAATGGGAACCCACCCGCCTCCACCCCAGCAACATCACCAACACATTAACCAACAATCACCTAATCACATCCACGACGCAATGGGCCAACAGCACATGGGCATGACACCACAGAACATGCGGCCAGGCGGGATGCAACCTGCTCACCACATGAACAGCATGATGAATGTCCGGCAATCGCCACAGAGACAAAACAGCTTTGCCATGCCTGGCCAGCCCCAGCACTTTCATAATATGAATGCGATGACGGGAGAGATTAATTTCAACCCACTGCGGTAGTACCAAGATTATTTGTACTCTGCCTCTCATAAACAACCCCCTTTACTCCTTCGGCTTTTAAACGAGCACGTGTATTTTCTCATTCTACTTCTTATCACATAACCTACTTTTACTGAGCCCCTTTTTTCCTTTGTCGAAGCTTTTGATTCCTTGATATATAGGATCAAACATACGATGATGATTACCGAACATTAAAAAATAACTGGGATATTATGTCTTTCGCTTTTGGATGGGTCTTGCTTAGCGCATTGAGGAAAACGGGTTTTCGTTTTTTATTATCTTTTCATGGGAATATGGCGTTTGTTGCCCTTTCCGTTTTGCTTGGGAGAAGGTGGATAGTCTTTTTTGTTCGAGATGGGATGCGGGAGTTTTAATTTGCAGATGGTCTTCTCCTGAACGGATGAAACTTGTTCTTGTTCTGGGATAGTTTTCTCATTTTTTTTTTTGTATTTTGGAAGCGTGGTAGTAGCGTTAGTATCAACTACTGGTTTCGGAGCTTCCTCTTTTTTATAGTAGATGAATATGAAAAAGATTAGATGTCTTAACTTTCGGTGCGCGCTTTGATATTGTGATACTTGAGTGAATATCTGATTGATTGATGTTATTGGGGCTCTTGTGACATGTAGATGAAATCTTCATTTCTTGGTTAATTGTACATAACCGTAAAAAACCACAACACTTTCACAACTGGAATATGATATATCAATCTTGGACATAAGCTATAGTGATCATTCAAGTACTAATAATCACGTTCATCCTAATATTTGATCATACAAAGGCTTACACATGTAATGCCCATCCTAAAGCAAACTCTATCTACCCATGCATGCAATTTCCTAGCTTTTCCCTTTATCTAGAAATCCTTTGAGAAGTATTGATACTCAAAAGTCAATACAATTTCATGGAATTTAAGAAACACCATGAAAAATGGGCTCATTTTCTTCTTCTTTTATCCTGCTTCACGGGACAAGTCTCTTAAATGGATGTGCCTCCGTGTTAAACACATATTCATCCAGACTTATCACATTCGTCTCACTAAAGATCAAGTAGAAATACTTGAGCGTCTCGCCGAGCCAGAACGATTCCATCGAGTCTGCCCGTTCAGGTTGCTGGTCCTGAGGGACCGTGACGTCCCACACGGCCGAGTTGGCAAGTTTGGTGCTTGTTGTTCTGTTGATGGATTCGAACATGGCCCAAGCGGAGTCGAGGAGGTCGGGCCGGCCTGTGGCTCGGTAGAGAATGAAGACGCTCTCGATGGCTTCTGGGCGGAGGATGTATCGGCGATCTGGGATGGAAGTGAAGCCTTGCGGGAGGCGATCTCGTTTAATGATGGCGTCGGCGCTGGTGGTTTCTTTGTCTTTGCCGAAGCGGAGAACTTCCTTCTTCCATGCCTCTTCGTCCCATTCACAGCCATCGAGAGACGGACAGGGCAGCATACGGAAGGTTTCGGGCATGACACCGTGCGGTAGCGCTTTATATGTCCAGATACAGCCGTCGACCAGCTTGGAGGCGGCAGATAGGTCCTGAGCTCGGTTGAACATTCTGCCTCCGAGTGTTAATAGGCCACCAAGGAAGCACACAAGGTGCTGTCCCTGCGCATCGAGGGTGATCTCGCCGTTTTCTGACTTGATCGCGCCTGAAACGAGGATATCCTCGTTTTGGGGCGTCATTGGTCGATATAAGGCGTGCTTGATGGCTGCTGTGACGGCCTTTTCGTACATGTCCTGATATATGGGGAGCTGGCCTCCCATTAGAGCTGACATTTTTGGAAGATACTCGTATACGCTGTCGGCCATTGCGCCCAGGGTAAACATGTTACCAATATTAAAGATTTGGTCTTTTGCACTAACAACCAGTGGCCAAAGCCCTGGAAGCGCCGTTGAATCTTGTTGGTCTGCCATGGCGTCTGTGATGCGCTGCACAGCGTCAAACCACTTGGGGTCTCCCGTGATCATTGAGAGGCGAGTAAACTCCATCGTCAGGCTGCCAATCTCAGCAACTAGTAGTCCTGGCGGGGCGATCTGTCTTTTGCCACTGATGGCGGCGTGGATATCCCATCTGGTGATGGGCATTCGATTCGGCGTGTCGAATGCCTTGTAGAGCATCTCGCCGACCTCGATGGCCTTTTGGAGCAGGCGCTCATCGCCACTGAGGTCAAAGGCGGAGATGAAGCCTCCCAGATAGCGGATGTTGGTTTCAAAGACGTTGACCTCGTCGAGGTTTGTCTTGGTAAAGTCAATGGTGGTGGCGGCCTGAACGGCCTCTTCGAACTCGAGCTTCATGTCCATGATCCAGAGGGTGTCGAGGGCATCGACCAGAGTGGCGGCCCAGCCACCAAAGGGATTCTTCTTGCCGCCGGATACTGGCGCCAGCTCATCTGCCTTCCAGGCGTATTCTCTATAGGATGTCCAGCATTTCGTGAATACGTCTTTTACGGCACGCTGGTGATGCTCGCGAGTGGTTCTCGCCTCTGTGGGTTCCTCATCGAGAGATGCCTGGACATTGGGATATTTCACGGGAGCCTTGGTTGGCAATGGGCGGATTGATTGTGGAGGGTAGTGAACTGGGAGGGCTTTCCAGAAATAAGAGTCATCTTGAGCTGTATGTTTATTTGTATCGGTATAAGATGATGGCGGAGAAATTGTCGAGGCGTTCCACAAGTAGAACAGAACCAAGGTGGCGACTAGGGCAATCCAGGCGATGCTTCTCCTTCTGACGACGGGCATGGTTCCTGCTTATACATTTATGCTGCTGTGATGAGAGAGAAACGAAGAAGAAAGAGAAGTGATGGATATTGCGATAATGAGAGATGAATTTTGGATCCTTGAGGGAGCTGAAATGGCATCAGGCGGGGCGATGATCCGGTCATGAAGTGCCGGATTGCCGTATTAAGACGATGTGTTGACGTCAATGGACATTGCAGAGCGCTAAAGCCGCTAGAAATGCGCGGTGAGATGCTAGATTGGCGCTATAAATCCTGGCGATGTTCGCTGTAAGACAGAGCACTGCTGTGTTGTCTCTCTATGCAAGGCTGGATTTGACTGAATCAAGTACCGTTAGGTTGAGCGCGTTGCCTATGGAGACAAAGGTGTTGGTTATAGTGGAAGGGAGTACAAATACAGCATGCGTGGCTTGTATTGGCTGCAAAGACGATTAAAGGGAGGCCTCTGCTCAAAGTTTCGTGTAAGCCGACAAATTCGTTGGCTCCGTCAGAAAAAGAGTCTGTTTAGATGGGCGCTGCACACTGTAAATCCTCTGTAGATGCATACAAACACTTGCAATTTGCAGAAATTAAAATCTCACGATAGGATTATAAATAACATATAGTGCAGCGGCATCTCCATACAATCACTATGCTATAGTCTCACATTTATTAAATCCACCTTAATTTGTAATTTGAATACATTATTCGCTGTATCTTCTTGTAAGCTAAAGTACATGTATTCCAATATATACATGTATTGTCATGGCCATCATTAAGCCCTAACTAACTTGACAGTTTTTGAGCTCCTCCCATTTATGACCTCAATGGCATCATCATCGCGCAACTGTATCAACACTTCCAGTCCGTCCACTACCAAATTTGTAACTTCTGTTCCCCTGCCATCCTTCGCGTCTGCCATCGCTGCTACTACCAGCAGGAAAGGACTCAGCTGATCATACTGAATAGTTGGTCGGCCAAACTCGTCATCCTGAATACTCCAACTCTTCTTGCCGCATGTCCAATTGCCTAACCAACGCCTCCAGCCGACATTGACTTCTTCCCCAGGAGCTCCCAACGGTACGATCGTTGGATAGCCTATTGGGTAAGGGATCTCTGGCCACTTCTTCAGGTAAGGTATGGCTTGCAATAGTTTCCATATAGCAAAATCGCCCTCTGCCGAATTAGTCATAATAGAGATGCCGCAATTCTTTGGCACCTCGACTTTACTTCCACCAGGGAGATTCGCGTACCCCGCCACATACGTTCTGAAGCCTGGCCAATTGCTTCCGCCGTGCGAGAAGACTGTTCGCGAATCTCCTGGTATGAACCATGAATGAGCTATATCCAGATCTACGACTGTCAACATAGCCTTGGCTGTTTCTTGTCGAAGAAAACCACTATTGTCAGAACTATGAAGAGATTGCTGTACAGCTCTGATAAGCTTCAAGAGGTCACTCGGTGTAGTCCATAAACTCGCAGCTGCTTGTTCAGGGTTGACACGTTGAGAATCTTCGCAGGGAGTATAGCCGGTATAGTGTGCTCTTGCAAAATTTTTCTCTTCAGGCGGCAGTTCATTGTAGAAAGATCTTGTCATGCCTAGAGGCCCAAGCAGAATATCTTGCATTGCCGAGGGCAAGTCCTTTTTCGTAATGGTTTCAAAGATAAACTGAAGCACTGTAAATCCACCGCCGGAATAAGATAGCGACTGCCCAGGAAATCCTTGCAAGTGCACATCTTTCGTGTTGACGGGATATGCTCCAGCCAATACCTCACGCGGTGTCGGAATCCGAGCACCGTCCAAAACAGAGTAGCCAGGGAAACCTCCTTGAGAGAGCCCAGAGGTATGGCTTAGAAGCTGTGAGATACTAATGCTTTTGATGGCAGATGTCCGAGCAGAAGTTGCATCTTTTGTCAATATGTCTAAAACATCTTGTGGCAATAAATCGCCAATGCGGCTATCAAGGCTAAGCTTGCCTTCGTCAACGAGTTTCATCAAAGCGACCGTAAACGTTGGCTTCGATATGCTACAAGCTTGGAAGATGGTCTCTGTGTTATCCTTGCCAGTTGAAAAGCAGTGAGATGATATTAAGCCATCTTCCATGATGGCGATTGAGGCGCAGGGAGTGCCCAGCTGGGCTAATACAGAGGCAGCACTGGCATTTCCCCCATGCCCAGAGCGAATGAGATCCTCCAAATGACCAAATAGGGTTGACATGATGTATGCGAGAAGCGTTTTTAGTATGTATAGTAGTGATGGTTTGAAGCAGCAACAGTGATGTTTCGATGTATGAAGTGGTTCTGGCACTCAAGGTAGAGAGAATAATGCTTTGGACGCTTTGAAAGATCAAGTCTGATCACGAGAGTCCTTTTACTTATTATAGTTGTGTTTGTTTATAAGTGCCAGTCCTATGAAGTTCACTAGAGTCCTAAGCTCATAGGCCACGCATGTTGATTCGTAGGTTGTTTCGTCATCTCCACTCAATCGTAATTCGTATAGGTCGCTTAATACTAGTGGCAGCCAGCAAAAGTGCTGATTTGCGTGTTGAATTACTATTACTCATGATCTTGTATTTAGCCGTTAACCGGGCTTACTATTCTATTGGGACTTGTACCCGTTTTTCAGAGACTTGGTTAGTTACAACGAAATCAGGTTGAATGGTTTGCCCGTTTACTCCAAGTTTAGCTCAGGACCCAGTTAATTCCCGCCGCAAAAGCTCGAGATTAGCGAGGTTGGCGATAGTACATTCTTGGAGTGGGTGGCACTAAGTCATGAAAGGATACATGTACATACTAGAATAAGACGATTACGGCCGAAGGAGCTGGAACAGAGCCGATATTATTTGACTAATCATTCGAATATCATAGTAGTTTACCGTTACGCTCTATATGATCTTGTAAACCACCCTATTCTCATGACCTTGACCCGATCCACCTATAGTTTAGTTAGCTCGCTAAGGATTCGTCCTACGCAAGCGCCGCGTGATCCTCTCAATATTAATATAATTGAGATCAATGCAAATCTCCCTCTCCACCATTAAGGATTTTCCAATTATTTCCGTACAGAACACAATACCCTATGCCGTCTTTGGAAGTATATGACTCACAATTGAGAGGTCAATTGGAAGTGAATCAATCCACGTATAGTCTGACGGCATGCCTCGAAATTTAGGTTCCGGAAACACCATGTCTGCTGAAGAGGGGTTGTGCCAGCGTGGCAAGTCTGTTTGAATTCGTTCATTGTATAGATTAGGGTCAATAGCCGTTTCCTCCATTATCTCCGTGTTGAGTAGCTGCAGAGAAACTAAACAGCGCTTGGCAGATGGGCTGAATTCGGAGAGCCCATACATTACCCTGAGAACACGATGCCATTGCTGGGCTAGATATGCAGGAGACATGCAGCCTCTGAGACTTTTGAAACGTCGAGTAGCAATAAGTACAACGCCGGCGTTATATATGTCTAAACGAGCCTGTTAGTTATCCCAACGTGAGATTGAATCATCAGTAGATGGGGGTCAAGACAACGAGGAAGCACTGTAGGTAAATGCATACTGAGAATTAAAAACCACCAAGCAGGAAGGGGTTCAACTGAAAATATTTCACAATTCTCTTTATACCAAATCCAAACCACATCAATCAGAGATACTGCGCTGGCGATACATCGTTGAGCGCAGGGGATGGCCACATCCCGTGATAGGGATGCCATGTGGTCGGGATTTGGTTGGTCAGAGTGAGTAGCCTCAGAAGTCAGTATAAGTGCCAAAAATGGTCGGAACAGTAACATTCGAATTTGTAAAAAGCTGGTTATGTTATCAGTATCGGATCCTTGAGATTGTGTAAGTATATGCCTACCGAAGGTGTAGTACAACACTTTGTCGAATCTGGATAGGGTCCATTTCTGGAAGAGGAGCATCAACAGCCTGTATTTGAAGGCAGCATGGCAGAGCGTCTATCCAGCGATGTAAAGAATTATCGATTCGTAGAAATGCGTTGAAATCCAGATCGTCAAGCCGTGCTTGTGCGCTTAGATCTGAGAGTGGCGAAAAGAAACTGGATTTGTTGCTGGAATAAATTATTGGCAACATATCTCCGGCAATCTGGAAGAGCTTCAGGCTCTCAGAAAAAAAGTCCATTTTGGAATAATGTTCATCTACGAACGAGGCGTTTCCAGACGAATTAATAGAGTGGGGAAAGACATGCTCATTGCCGTGCCCTGGTGGCAGAGAAATGGCCATTGCATCGGTTTGTTTAATTCTCGTAGGACGTCCAAATGCTATTGAAATTATGCTAAGGTCATATGAGAGATATTAGTCAATGAGATTGTGGCAACAGACTGTATCTTACCGATCAAGGAGTATACATCCACCCCAAAGTCGCTGCCTTAGCCTTCTAACTTCCTCTTTCTCAAAATTAATGCCAGCCGACGCTGGCATATTCAAGCCCATTGATTGTGCTGTATTTATAGCAAAGCCAATGAAGGTATGGCATTGATATGAGTAATCGGTGCTCTGGAGATACATTGTCAAGTATAGGCATGCTTGAATGATTTCGAGAGTCCCGTTTCCTAGAGCAGTCATTTGGAATAACTGCGCAGCTCTTCGGAAAAAGACGTCAGGGGTGGCTGAACTCTGGTAGATTGTAAGACGTCGTCGAAGTTGGCAAGCCAAGGCGAAGATTGCATTAAGACGACACAAAAGGATGAGGGTTGTGCGAGATGTGTTCCCATTACATGCATACCACAGCTTTTCGTAGTCCTCTTGGAAGCTTACGTAGTCAACAAACGGATAAAGCACGTGTATTTGATTCCAGAATATGTCCATCATCTCATCTGCTTCACTTCTCAAAAGTAAACCGCATAATTCTGTCGATGGTTCCAGTCGTTGATGAGAGAGCAGCTCGTCCCGAATAAAATCAGGCCCAAGCCTAGCGTTCAGCCCAGATAGAGACAGCCTTGAAGTAACAGCTTCTTTAATTTGTTTGATAATATTAAAGGTACTGAAACTGCCCTCTGGGTAAGAGTACTCGGTTGTTATGATATCGTGTGGATGAGACGGGGAGTGAGGTGATGCTTGAGGCTCTATCTGCAGAGGAGGACGGTGAGGCGATAGCGTGGGGACCATAGTTGCAAAAGGAGCACCCGAATTTGATGCTCGCATTGGATCCTATTATATAGATATTTTAGTATTACAAGAGGGGTAATGTCATTTGAAGCTGCCGTGTTTATTATATTTACCTGTTGGAATTCTTGAGATTGTAGATGCCTCTGGTCTGCTTCCTCACCACTCTGCAACGCTAGCCTCAGCGGTGGCAATTCAAGGCTTGATCTCATCTGAGATGGAGAATTCGTGTGAAGGGAGGCATTTTGTTGTGCAGCAATAGATCCATTAACGCTTGTTGGCTGCATCGCAGTTTCCAGGATTACTAATTTATGTCGTAAAGCTGCTACATAGCTAACACAAAATGTTAGACCTTGAAAAGAAGTGAAACAGAAAATAAAACTATCAATTCATACACACCTAGCCGAGTATGTAGTCTTGATGCGATCAAGCTCATAGACGCAGGTTGAGGTGGAGTTTCGAATTCGACAAGCGTTGCACTCTTGACAACGAAACTGTGTTAGTAGTTGCTTGACAAGCGCAAATTGGAATGTATTTCACAGAGCTATGTGTTGTTACTTACGTGGATAGAGGCCGTCACATTTTATTTTGCGCTGCCGGCACCCTTCGCAGGCTATAGTCGTTCTTTTGCTCACAATTCTTCTCGGCGGAAGCATATTGGCATTGATGCGTCAAACGGGTATTGCTACTTTAAGAATTTTGGCTCATCAGGCTCCACACGAGACCCAGGATTGTTAAGAGATAGTGTTTAAAAGTAAGTTCGATTCAATAAGCGATCTGGGTGATAATAATATTACTGATCGCATGGATCTTGTGCCGGGGTCAGGGTGATCCGTGGCAACACGTTTTGAACAAAACTCGGATGACCTGTCTCAAAATTTGTTCTGCGAATACGTAAGGAAAGCTGTCTTTGTCCCTCATGCTATTGAAAGGGGGAAGGCAGAATACCCATTAATTGAGTACTTCGTAGCCTGTTTATGTCGGTGAAGCACTAACGCATGCAATAGGTGCATGGGTGGGTGATAATGTTTGCTACTGTACATAAAAACAAGGCTCACTGCATGGCTATCAATAAGTTTGTGGCTGAATGACATGGATGATGCTGCCACGCTGGGTGGACTTTGCAAAAATTGCAATCATCCTTCCTGTCTTTACGTAATTAAGAAGAATGAAAGGAAAGAAAAAAGGCATGGTATATACGTCACAGTACACATGCTCATAGTCATGTACGCATGCTCATAGTCATGTACGCATGCTCATAGTCATGTACGCATGCTCATAGTCATGTACACATGCTCATAGTCATGTACGCATGCTCATAGTCATGTACGCATGCTCATAGTCATGTACGCATGCTCATAGTCATGTACGCATGCTCATAGTCATATACGCATGCTCATAGCCAATATAAATGTAAACCTATATATAGTAGTTGGGTTATTTTATCTAATACAAGGTTGTATACGAGTACACCTGGTCCAATTGGAAGACATTGATCAATAACACAGGTCTGATCTAGCTAGGTAGCATTGATCTAATTAGGTTGCTTCAGCATTTCATCCAATAAAGCATTATATTATGAAAATGACTATGTGAAATGAACATGTTTCTATATCTGATATCCCACTCAACGTATGCGTATTATTACAAAGTCCAACATGTGTAATATTCTTACTGTAATTCTTCAGTGGATATCTGACAAAAGAGCTGATGATCGTTGATTTGTGTTAAAACCTTTAGAAGTATGAGCAGTATCTTAATCGAGATACTACAGATTATAAGACTCTAGATATATTCTAAACATGGAAAGTGATAAATTATATCTTGGCAAAGATTTTGTGTTATTAGTGGACGATCTAGGCTTACTCCGGCTTCCCCTCTGTTTCTCTATCTCTGCGTCTTGTTTGTGATTATTATAGTATTTTGCCTTGCACATACCGTCGCGGTATATCACTACATATCGCTATATATCTTTATATACAATCTCATATGGCATATAATTTATTTTTAGCACGTACTGTTCATTGGTACTCCACACAATGATCATCGGTTTGTTGACATGTTGGAGGATTACCTAATTCAACCAATAACTTGTAAAAGGGCATGAGATAGAAATTTGAAGACCAGTACATTAGCGCTGCATATCCATATTTGTTATGGATACCGTTGTATTTGGCCAACAGTATTTTAAAGTATTCATATGCCTTAACTATTAGGAACTAAAAGCATCGATACCTAATCACATGGATATCGGGCCTATCTTGAAACGTCGCGGTGCATTCGCATGCACCCCTGCCCATAATATCAATGATTTTGACCATTCAAATACCAAGTTTACCAAATATGGAACATGGGTTGGCACCCACAGTACGCAATAAAATTGGCCAGTTATCTCTCTGCATGCGTGTGCCTATATTTTACACACGCCAGCTCCGCTGATTAACACGTATTATGTTTGCATTGGCTAATAAACAACTCGTGTATGTATGTATTTATGTAGTTGAAATTGGTCATCAAATTACACGCGACAACGCTAGACCTCTTTGATGCCAGCTTTTGACAATATCACAAGGATCTGGTACACTGAAGGCATATATAAATGACCACGAAGAGTGTTGCCAAAGAGGCTCCAAGAATTGGTTTAGCTCGTTATACCTTGATGGCACACCGCTGTAGAGACCTCCCAGTCTCAATAAAGAGAAATTTTGGCTTCCAAGGCTGCGATCTTATCTGCTTGATACGAAGGGCCTAAATCCAAGATAACGGTTGTCCTAGACTGTGATTTAGATGGGATTGATTGGAAAGTATATTTTGGCAGTCATAGACTGTGGGCGTTGAAAATAATAAGCCTGCTGCTAGTTATCCTGACATTATCTGTTCATGCTTGCTCTATGCCTGAAACTAAGCGTGTAGCTTATGCAGCTTCCCTGGCCTTCTCTCACTGAGGTTGCAGCATTGGGTCTCTAGGCAGTCAGAAAAAACCAGCCACTGAGAAATCATCTGCGCCCGAATAGTTGAAGTCCTGTGGCGGATATGTGGGTTTCAGACATGATTTTTTTTTACAGTAGTAGGAAATTAGAGATAGAGAGTCCTCCTTGATTACTGAGCAACAAAGAGCGATACCTTCCTTGCTTCCAATCTCGCTGCCCAATTAATCGAGTCCCGTAGCAGGACCCCGATGGGCATATTGAATCAAGACACGGCAAGTCCCTTGTCCAATCGCTTTCTTCGGCAACCTTGTTAGCCCCACGATCTGACTAGCAATTATCAACGTCTTTCAGCTGTGCTAGACTGATAAAGTTAAGCCGGTGGAGCTCATGCATCTGGTTTTCAGCTTTTGTCTCAGCTCCTCTCCAATACTACCTGGTATATACGCAAATAATAAATACGACATCTCCTTTTTAAACCTTTGTTCAAAATGCGTCCCGTGCACAGAGTTTATATGGAAACTGTCTTAGGATACGATGGTCGATTCGATGATGCTATAGAGGAATACGTTGCGTAGGTGAAATATGCGGCATCGGTCGGCGGCTACGTGGTGGTACTGGAAAATGAAGATACTGGTAAGGATGAATATGAATATAAATGTAGGCATTAAATAATTACCAACAACAAAAAACCAGCACTTCCGACATTGACCAGTACAATCTTCATACCCAAGAACTCACCTCTTCATCTACTTACCATCGTCATGGATAAAGTCAAACGTACAGCTACGGTCTCAATCCGCAACAACACTTCCAAACCCATCTTCGCAGTCTCCCTCCTGCACAAATACAGCGACGTCTACAAGAATCGCAAAGAGTGGGCAGCCATCGCTGCCGGCGATGTTACAAATGAAACTCTCAAAGTAGAATACAACACCGGCTTCTTCACTACCGGCCGGGACTGTGGTAAATCTCTTGGTTCAGCCAAGACATGAAGACGCTGCATTATAGCAGTCCTCAGAAATACCGTGGCACATTTGATGCTATTGATAAGGGTATCGCGGGTAACGCTGTCGGATACGCTGCAACGCTTTTTGGCGCCAATTATAGTGATGGTTGGTGGATTAGTAGCGGCGCCTGCTGCTATCGCAGCTGTGGCGGCAGCAAAGGCGTCGACTGATGGTATTTTCGATTCGGGGGAAACAAAGGGGTATAAGCAGCATATTTTGAGAGAAGAAGATGCGGGTAAAGTGACGGAGATTATCATCAACGAAGATAATACCATTACACTTAAATCTAAGTCGGGAGATTCTGAGACGGTGTATACTTCCACGGCACTAGGCTGGTAAACTGGGAACACAGCACGAGATTATAAAACGGTTTAATCAGATGATGGATATACCGTTATAGGCTTTAATTTGTGTCTGATGTCCAAGTTCGCGCACTGAGGGTGAATATAACCACTGTTTATTTAGTATTCTTAACTACACTATAGCTATTTTGTAGTCAAATCCCACAAGCTCTCCACGGTCACGTTTTCAGTCCACTTCCCTCCAGTAGTATCTTCCTGGAGAGTAAAGCTGACTTCCTTCTTCTGTCCGGGAGCCAATACGAATGCATTGTCGTCGAAGAATCCCAAAACTCCAGCCGGATGCGTCAGCCATGTGTACAAAGATACGCCGGCCGTTGATTCCACAGTGAAGGTTTTCTTGGACTTGTCATATGATAGTTGCAGCTTAGGGTCTGATACCTTCGCTTGGTTTGGCCAAACAGGGAGGAAGTGGTTGTGATGGGTAAATGTTGTCGCTTTACTGCTGGCTGCATTGGGAAGTTTACCGTTGGCGGTGAGTTCAATGATCAAGACAGCATCTCTGGTGTCTGGAATCTTGAGATTTGATGCTACGTTGGTCGAGATGATTTGCGTAGTGTTGATGGCACCAACTTCGAACTTGATTGATTTCGGCATGCCCGCGTTGTTTGCAATGGCTTTGCCTTTGAGATCGACCCAAGTCAAAGATACTTGGCCAGATGCAGACTCCCAAAGGTCTGATGTAACCCAGATCTCCAGCTGATTGGCAGTATAATTCCAAAAAGCCGACGCAATGACGTGATCATAAGTCCGACGAGCAACATACGGTAATACTTTCCATCGTCCGTCATATTCCAGGCCTGCCCAAGTTGGGGCTTGCCAAATGTCGTTAAGCTGCCAATACAGTGAGCCAAGCTGTCTTTCTGGCATGCCGCTGCCTCGTCTGTAAAACTGAATCTCAGATTTGTACATGTCAGCTTGGAACAGCTGAGTAGCGTGGCACCAGGCGCTAAAGTTGGCGACAGAATCAGTCTTATCGGGTGTCGGATAGTACCGCTCCACCGCGAGAGTCATCTCGACTTGACCCAAGGTGCTATTGCGAACATTTCTGGTCAATCCACCAGCGGGGTAGTGATGGTTTCGTAGAATGACTGTGGTCGAGTTGAAATGGAGGTCTTGGGGTTCAACAGCCTGCTGCCACGTCTGGATACTAGGCATGCTGATGAAGCCAAATTCGTTGGCAAAACGACCCACTGGGTACGC
This sequence comes from Trichoderma evansii, assembly GCF_050947405.1. Lineage (NCBI taxonomy): Eukaryota > Fungi > Ascomycota > Sordariomycetes > Hypocreales > Hypocreaceae > Trichoderma > Trichoderma evansii. The sequence goes on along the minus strand of NW_028145196.1, from coordinate 797,663 downwards.
GGAAGTATCAAAAGACACTGATGTGTCATAGTTGTAAAAGTCAGTATCGCCATAGATATATCCAGGAGTCGTGTTATAGTATCTCTCAACAATAGGAATAGGTAGACTAAGGTCAATATCCAGCCAGCCATTGTTTGCACTGCAGGGGCTGTATGAGATGGAGTGGCTGTTGGCAGCCAGAATATTGAATATCGTGACAACGAAAAGATCTTCATATTGCCCCAAAACATACGGGTAGGTTGCTGGATCGGCGCCCTCGGCAATTGGCAACATGAGGTTCTCAAATTCATTGCCGCCCATCCAGCATGCCAAGGATGCGTGGTGGTTCAAGCGGCGAATGTTGTAAGTAACTTCACCAATAACATTTTCTTTAAATTCTGGACTGTCAGGGTAGAGAGTATCGCTGAACTGAAATTCGCTCCAGAGTAGCAGCCCGCGCTCATCGGCAATATCATAGATCCAGTCTGGCAAGTATGTACCAGAAGACCAAACACGAAGCATGTTGAAGTTCTGAGACTCGACAGAGTCGAATAAACGGTTCATTCGATCCGAGGTAACTCTTGGCCAAAAGGAGTCAGGAGGGATCAAATTGGCTCCCTTGGCGTAGAATTCGTGGCCATTGATCTCAAAGTGCCAGTTATTTCCTGGCGTGATGCCACTGGCAATTTGAGCTTCTGTGACATTCCCTGAGCTGAATAAGATGGTTCGGAAACCCACGCGCCGCTGGGAGACAAGAAGAGGCGTTTTAGACCCCGCGCTGCTGACAGAGACTGTTATGTTGTATAGCTGCTGGTTACCCATGTCTCGAGGCCACCACAGCTTTGGCTTGCTGGCATCGATGGTCACAGAACCAGTGATGGTCATATCAGACTGCGTTACACCCTGCAAGCTGCCGGAATACAACACTGAACGGCTGTCCTTCGCATCTGTGATGATTACCGACATAGAAGCATGCTTTGGCAGCGTTCCCACAAAGTCGAGACTTGCGTTTACCACCCATGGAGCAGACTGATCAGGAGCAAAGTTGTTGAATTGGCCTTTTCGGAAGATGTCGATGTCAGTGTTGAGAGAGTACACCTCGCCACCCTTGCTGAGTTGAACAATCCGTCCAGGTAGCCAAGGTCCTACAGGAACAAAAGCTGGGCCCCAGTCCCAGCCAAAGTCGTTTTGTTCTTTACGAACCCATTGGCGATTGGGATATTCGAAAGGATATACCACCGAAGCCGGCCAATCTGACGACATGTTAGTTACCTGTACAGATGTGTAAGACTAGACATCAGTGCCACTCACGCTGTACTTCACTGCTTGCATTAATAGCATTGATGATGCGAGGCACGCTTCCAAAATTTATGCTTAGAACGGGATCGCTCTTGCAGTTAGCAAGAATAGAAGAGACGTCGTAGAACCATTGTCGGAACTGATTGTCTGGTGTACCGACAATATGGTCACAGAATTTGACGGTTGCGTATGTATCCAAGCCGTCAAATATTAGCCAAGTATCCGTGCTCGATTGTTTGCTCCTTGAGCCATGTTAGTTATCATGTTTGTCCACGAGATGAGTAATATCTGCTAAATTTTGGTGAGAACCTACAGTCCGCTAATGGGCTTGCTGGTATATGTCCAATTTTGGGCCGAGATCCATCGTAGGTCAAAATCATTTAAACCGGAATTTCTATTGTTCACTGCATCAGTCTTGCTCCTTCAACTACTTCTGTCAGTATCGTCAAAGAGGGGTCCTCACGGTTCATCTGGAATTTGCTCGTTAGCACGGTGAATAGCAACCTTTGCTCTGTATTAGTGTGTTTCCTTGACATACCAATCACACCAGCTGCGTGAAGATCTAGGTGAGCCTGTGACGGAAACTTGCCCGGAACGGTGATATTGCCGTACTCATTCGTTACTGTCCACTTTAGTAGGCCCAAATCGTGAATGGCTGTTGGGCTGGAGCTTTCGGTAGTTGCCACTGCTGTGCTGGCAAAGATGCCGAGCGCGGCGAAGAGAGGCTTTGTAAACCGCATCGCTAGAATATGAGGCCTCCTCTTCTTGATAAACAGTATTCCTATCTCTCTTGATACAATCTTGGGCTGCGAGTAGTGGCCACACGCAGAAAGCGCGGAGGCTGTGCATTGAACTCAGGCCCTGCTGAGATGTTTTAAAGCTGCCAGATTATAGGCAGAGTCACTCCTTCTTGTTGCCGCCCCTTGCAGCTTTTATGCTCCAAGTTTTCAATCATACCTGCCTGGAGTGAGACATCAATGAGGGGTCCGGAAGAATGCTCGGTCATTGTTGCACAACGCGCTTTCTGCATGATGTCGAATGGAGCCATGGTCGCGTCGATCGCCCAACATGAAAAGCTGCAAAACGGGGAACGAAGTCGTATGTGTGAATGACTTCATTGGAGAAGGAATCCTATGGCCTGACCCCTGGGCTCCGAATGCCGCCACAGCCGGTAATCGCCGGCAGATGCTTCCCCACGATTATCGTGTCACCAATTGCGATCACATTCGAGCAGGAAGCGGTTGCAATTCATGCATGTGAGGCCCCATCGCGGAAAGCACAAGTTCCCTTGTAAAGCTAGACTATCACAATGATGCGCTCCAACTGGGGATTAGATCGGGAATATTGAAGCCCGATGCTTCTATAACCGAAAATCTCGGGCGTTCAATCTTCTAATCAGATGAAAGCGAATCACTGGATACAATACAAACCTGCTAGTAGAAAGTATGATGCCAGGGGCGCCTACGGAACTTGCTCGACCGAAGATCAAGCCAGGTTAAAGTGCGGGGAGAGCAAGTTGGGGGAACGCATCCGAGTGTAACGCTGAAGCTCCATATTACTGTTTTTTCGATGGCGATTACGACAAAGCATGATGCATACTACGTCTATGTGTCATAAGATATTTCATACCCATGGCGAACAAGTTGGATCAGGTCTTGCTGGAGGAATTTGAAAAGAGGAGAAGCCAAATAGCCGGCAAATTAATAATCGGAAAACACAGTGAAAGATGGGGCAATTTGGTCGGATTGCTACGTTGAGCGGCATCGACGCCTATACGCTAACAAAGAGAAGAAGAAGAGTCGGGTGCCATCTAAAAATATGATATGAGGTCAAAAAAGATCAGCAAAAAAGCTACACCACTGTGTTGCATCTGAGATGCTTCTGTTTCAGAGAGACGCAGGTACCAAACGAAGCCACCATTCAGCAAATAAAGTCAATGTAAGCCAATAAGCTTAAATCAAAGCTGAGGAACAAGTGGTCCAATTATACCAACGTGGTGGCGTCTGAGAAAATTATCTAATAACTTTCACTTGGTATGACATGTCTGAGAGTTGGACATTGCTCTTAAATAGAAATCTTATTTTTACACAACACATAAAGGCTAAAAATATATCAATCCGTGTAGACCCTTTGCCCTTCCTTAAAATGAAAAATCCCAAAATATTACTTCGACTTGTCAAAACGATGATCTTCCTGCCAACGCTGGTAGTTTGGTGGAGGTGTATACTCCGCCCTCACAGCTTGCAATCCGAAAAGACGACCGATCAAAGAAGCGAGCGACAGCAGTAAATGCGACACAAACCAATCTGCCGATAAGCCAGACTTTGCACGGGGTGCCTTTCCATTCCAATATTTTGTTGTGCTCAACACCACGGGGATATTGTCCAAAGAGTGAAATATAATAAATAGATTGAGACTGATCCAAAAGTCGATAAACAGGCCCTTTATTGATGCAGGAAAGAAAGAAAATCCGGGTACGTTTGTGTTGAGAACCCTTCCAGCGTTTAAGATAACTCCATTGAGATTCCAGAAGAAAATGGCCTTTTCACCATCTGCTGGGTCTGTTCTCTCAATGACTATGACTTCATCGCCATCCAGCTCCGCCCGCTGCCATTCGTGCCACGCATATCGCTCAACTTTGAGTTCGGGCTGGTTGTCTTGAGTAGCCGTGATGATTTGTTCGGTGTCTCCCAGGCGCACTTTGATGCTGCCTTTGATCACCTTGAGATATTCTGTGTGTGTTTCGTGCCAATGAAGGCCGCTTGACCAAGTCGATTTTGTGGGAAGTGTAACGGTAACTTGATCCGGCTGCGAGACATCATATTTGACAGCGTTGGGGAATTCTCGCTCAATTATCCCCGTTGTTTGATCCATTGTTGTTATTGTTTAGCACGTCTTCCGTTAGAACCGAAGATTGCGCTGGCTAATTTATTGTTTACTTCGTCAAGCGCAGAAAATTAAAAAAACAAAAGAAGAGAAGCTCCAAGACATTTTATTAAAGCGCTTCGCATACATCACTTATCAGGCTCCAACCGCCGGAATGCACCTGCTGACAAATTCACGTGCCAAAACTTTAGGTGTGTCTGTCAGCAGTCACAGTCATGAGATGTGTTCAGTTCTCAAGACATCTACTGATATTGCATCATTTGCGCCTGGCGCTAGCTACACCAAGCTAGAACAAGCTGAAGAGCCAAACATTAACTTCTTTCAATGGCGTGTAGTCACTCACTGTTACGAGTAATAGCTAACCAGCTGATTGTCTTTCAAGATAGAGCATTAAAATTTCCATCTAAATCGGCTCTACAGTTTTGACTTGGTGTTTTTGACTTTGCCTCGCATGAACATGTACTTGTAAAGGTGGGGGTATGTCTTGGTACTTGCTATCTAAGCTGCGAACACGAATAAGCTATGAGTACATGGACTCATGTTCATTACACAAAACAAAATTTCAACCAATAGCTACATAGTTCATCAACATCTATAGCTATTAGTCCGGTGTTATTATAACTTGCATGCATCTCTTATCTGCTGGCCTTGTTCACGTCATTTGTCTCTCCTCGGGCTTGGCTTCAGCCAGTATGGTAAAATCTCATCGTCATCGCTAATTCTCAAGCGGAGGAACTTAGCTAAATTTGCCGGCTGCTAAGACATGGTCTCGGACAAGAAGTTGCATTACGATAACCTTATGATAAGAAGATTTCGTTGCTTTCCAGCTGCCAAACTTGCATGTATCTACAAGCTCACTTACAAACGGCTAAAATATGACAAAGACAGAATATGTGGTAGAACTTGCAGCTTCGAAAATTCGAAAATTCCATGGTTTCAATAGACTCGCAAATCAAAAAGATATCTATTTTGTTTCAATGAAGAAAGCGCTCTACATAGACAAAGAATCACAGAAATTATATGCAAAGACCACACAATATACAGGCATATTACATTTACTACTTAGAAGCAAATGCTCTCATTATCTCGAAACACTTAAGAAGTGTAGCGACCAATGTCAGCACCAGGGTTCCAGCCTCCAGTGAAGTCAGGCTGGGCATTGATGTTGGTGCCATCACCCAAGCGGAGAGCAACCGAGGTGTCCTTGGAGCACATTCCGTACATCTGGAGGTTCGTGGGAGTCGCTGAGATGAAGTGCATGTAATCTGTCTGATGTTAGTAAACTGTTTTGCCACAAGAGTTTCTATATAGAACATAATGAACGTACCTTGGCACTGATAAGCTCCAGCGCAGTTCTGGTATCCGGGGCCGCTGAAGAAGGCCCAAGAAGCAGAACCGTAGTAGTAAATGTCAGAGCCGCCCTGGACAAAGTTGGCGAGACCCATGTGGCAACGAGCAGTGTCATCGCACCAAGAGAAATCGGGATCGCCCCAGCCCTGGACATCGGCAGTCCATGGCGCAGGAGGGACTTGCTGAGTGTTGTCACCCTGATCGTAGTTGGTCTCACTTTGCAGGAGAGTGACGGCAACATTGCTGGCAGACTTGAGGTTAAGCTGATACAGCCACCAATGCTCGCTACCGAGACCGTTGAGCCAAGTGCCCTTGGTGGACTCAACCAAGGCACCACCCTTTGCGGCGATGTTGGATCCTCCGCTGAAGCCCTCAGTGATGTGGTCAGCAACCCAGTTCCAAGTGTTCTCAACGTAGACCGAAGAGTTTTCGGTGAAGTGAAGGCCAATGAAAGCTGCCTGGCATTCGTTGCTGGCGTCAGTGCAAGCGTTAGTCAAGGCATCGGCACCGTGAGTTCCGCCAACAGTTACGAGAGAGTTGAAAAGCGCGACATCGCCGGCCTTGTCGCCGGCAGCGTTAAACTGGACAATAATGGCGCCGGGAAGAACGTCAGAGACGGTGAAGCGGAAGTCCTGGATCTGGGCGACACCAACATCGCCTTCGTTGCCGACCTGGACAACAGGCTTGGGGTTGGATCCGTCCTTGAAGAAATCACCACCACCGGAAATAGTTGCCCAAGCCTCTCCAACAAGCTGAGAGCCAACGGGGACCAGGAGAGTAGACTCAACACGGTAGTCGCCAAAGGGGAAATAAGCAATCTTGTTGTTAGTAGCGGCGAACTGAAGAACCTTGTTAAGGGCAGCAGAGTCATCAGTGTTACCGTCACCCTTGACGGTCTGGCCTCCGTTCTGGCTGGGATCCTTAACGTTGACAAAGTCAGTCACGGGGTTGTTTGCATAGTTGGGCACGACAACAGCTGGAATACGGCCACCAGGGGCAACACCGGCAGGGCGAGTGGTGTTACCGTTAACGCCACCGTAAATAGGGTTACCTCCAACAGTGTTTCCGTAGCTGTAGTTGATGACGTTCTTTGAAGCGCCGACAGTTGTTGTACCACGAATAACAGCGACATCGGAGTCAGTATCCTTGGTCAAGTTGTCGATGACAATAGAAGGATAGACGGAGGTGGTGAAAGTGACACCTGAGTTAATAGACGTGGCATCGACAATTCCGATGAAGGGGCTGCCACCATCGTTGGAAACACCAGTGCCAACGGTATCAAAGGTAGGGTTCAACAGACTGATGGTGTTGCCGCCGCTGATGCGCATACCAATAGCGTTCTTGTAGAAGTAGATGCTCTTATAGAGAGCCTGTTGATGGGTGCTGTGCCAAATACCGGTCTGGCCATTCTCAATTCGGATATCGGCGAGTGCAAGAGTAGATCCACGGCCCAGTTGGACACCAATGTGACCCTGACCGTTGACCGAGGGTGCAAGAGTGATCTTCACGTTCTGAAGCTGACAAGCCTGGGCGACACCCCAGTACAGAGCAGAGATACCAGAGCTTCCATCAACAGCAGTAGTGTCTAAAATAACATTCTTCAGTCCAACAGCAAAGGAGAGTTCGCCGGCGTCACCTGTAGAGGGGTCCTGGCCGTTGACGAGGTAGTTGTCGCTAAATCCTGCCGCGGCCTTGATAACAGGGGGGTTGGTAGCGTCACCGAACAGAATAGTATCAGTACGCATGTTGAGTGTGTTCTGGAGCTCGTATGTTCCAGATGGGATATAAACGACACGAGGCTGCGAAGCCAGCCATTCGTTCTCTCGGTTGCCACTGCCAGCCGAGTCGATGGCATTCTGAAGAGAGCCAGCATCACCAGGGGTGACGGCAACAAACACGTTGTATGAATCGGGATCTGATACATAAGGAGCAGAGCCCTTGAACTGGCCAGTGTGGTCCATAGCAGCATACCAAAAGGAGCTGTTTGCTCGAGACTGGAGTGCAGAGCGGCCATGATGGCGGAGAACTGCTGGAGAGGCCGTGACGGTGCCTAGGAAGGCCACCGCAGCGGTGAGAGTCTTCAACATGGTGAAAAGGAGAGACTAAAGATAGAGTGCTAGAACAAAAAAGCAGTGTAAAGGAATGAAAAACGAGACAATGCTCGTAATAAAAGAAACAGTGTTCTGGTGGCTGGCTACACCCACGAGTACCGCGTGATCAAAAACCTGAGAGACGCCCCGGAAATCATCGAAAGCTATATATAAAGAGCTTCGCTTGTCTCCTGCCTATACTAGGCATTAACAAGCCTATCAAAAAGCCCATCAAAATCACATCAACGCAGATCATTTCGGGACGTCTCCGCTGATCTCTAACAACTGGGCAAGCTCCCCGAGACGGTTAAGCTCACAATGGCGGAAATGGTCACGTCCGTGATAAACGGGGCACAGCGTCTTACTGTGGCCTTCACCTAGTGGTCCTGATCATATTAGATGGTTCGGATTCATTGGTTAGAAAATAGAAACTCGCTACTATCCCCCACTGCGTTTCACAACGATCGGCAGCGAGTAGCCCACATTAAGAAGCTATTCTTAGGGAATACCAAGAAGCTAGTAAGCACTGCTAAAATTATGATACAGGGGCGAGCGACGCCCCTCGGCGGCTTGACCGAATATATCTTCGGGCTATGTCAAGTACGGAGCATATTGTAGAGCTGCGATCGAATTACTCCTTGTTAAATGCTGACACGGGCCTAAGCGTGAGGCTGAGACTAATATGCGTGGGTGCGATTCTATCCCATTGACGTGGGGCACTAGGGAGCCTCAAGGTATTAGTGATGAGATAATCAAGATATATTTAATATCTATATGATACGCAGTATTCTAGAAAAAAGGGGGTATGGCAGAAGCCGTCTTGGTTATACGGGTAAGTTCATAGCCACTATAATAACCACAAGAAGAAGGTACCTCGCCTCACTGAAAGCGCAGCTCTCTGTTTACGATTTGAAACGCGCTGAAAAATTCTCGTGACTGATGCGGGTCCTATCTTTCCAGGGTGATCCATAGCCTTGGGTCTTTAGCATATTATTTAGCATATCGAAAAAGATAAGAGGGGAAGAGGCTATAATAGACCTCTTGTATTGATGGATGGCATCTCAGCTGCTAGTCCTGTGGTCTCTTATTCATCCTTACCTGCAATATTAAATCCTAAGTTAGCGGATGAAGCTATAAGTGGGCGTAGCTATCTCAATACGACTGCGGCACTGACATCATGCGAGGACTAGCCACGTCCAGTCCATCATGTCTCTGGCAAGATTGTGCCTATCACGATGTGGCTGCGCCCGCTTTCATCGAGTTAAATCGTGGGTCCCTTTGCGTGTAAGTAGAATAGTTGCCGAGAGAGGCGATAGGGCCAGAGACGGCTAGCAAATTATTAGAAGCCTCAGCTGTGGAATCAGGGCAATTTCCGGAAATAAGCTTACCGCTTTCGTCTACTAAGCTATACATTAGTATTTTTTTTTTTTGTCCTATATTTTATAGAGCGCTGTTGGCAAAGAGGATATATGCATTTTGTCAAATTGCACCTATAGCTCTTTAGTAACACCAAACCACTTGAATTATCTTCGCGTCAAGCCCTGAACCGCCAAGCTTGGCAACATCATTTACAAAGAGCATTGGTAATCTTAGCACGATATTTCCCGTGAAAACAAGGAAGGGAACCAGTATCCGGGAGGATTCTAAATGCCACGAGGAAAGGGAGGCCCTGGTAATGGCCGATCTGGAGAGAGGTTTTCAGCCCTACAGTGACGTCGACCCGGATATCTTCCAATGGCCCATACACGAATGGGCGGTGTGTGATATATACGAACTACCTACTGTACTTGGGGTGCTTTCTAAGTGCCATACTAATTAAATTTTGGCGCGGGATGAGTGCTCCCGATATGTCATGTCAGAAATGGAACACGCCACAGACACGGGATCCCTTCATTTTGGCTTACACCCCACCAGCACTCTAGGCCTCATGGCCTTCTCGGCTGTGCGAAGGAGTAATTATAGATAGGCACTATCTTCAAGCATCAAGGATCCTAACTAATAGAGTGACATATCAGAGGTGATGCCTCAATACCTCTTGTATGCGCTTTGTGTATAAATAGATTGCCAACGCAGTTCGCGCTGTCATGTTCATTCCATCCTTATCAATTTTTTTTTTGACTATATGATATCATGCATTAGTGCTCCTTACTAGCCATGTATGTCGGTCGTACGAACATAGTGAAGTGCGATTAGCTCTCTATAGTAAGGATGAAGTGGATATAGTGATCTAAAAAAATGGCTTCCCTGGGGTAACGTTCGTTGTTTACCATATACGGCTAAAGCTCATATCAGAGCTATAAAAGAAGGAAATATGCGATGCCAATCATGTTTTCTCAAAGTGAGCAGCATGCAACAAATCATTTTATGTATAAAGTTACTATAAAGCAAGCGTTTGGGAAAGCAGAAGCCGCTGTGGAGTACGAAGTAAGGGGATGTAGGTTCGGGGAAGGTCGGGGAATACCGGAGGAGCAGGCCATTGCTTTGGTCTCAGTAGCTCATATCTCAGTTAATTACGAGGCTTTTACCAATCTGAGTGCTTACGAGGAGTTTCCGTATAAATTTAAGAGCAAGTAGGCTTATCAAACATTAGCAAGACGACGGAGTAAGTTATATATACGACTTTGAAAAACTGGAGGGGAAAAGACGTAGTAATACGAGTATCGTACTATTGCTATTATACATAGCTCACATATGATTTTAAACTTATCAAAGAGTTTAAACCCCTAATATAAGGACGTTTTCTAACTATCGGCTTCTTAAGGAAAATCCCATCGGAATTATGACCCAGTGCAATAGATTAAGTCGGTCTTTTTATATTGCTTCTCTACTAAACCCATAAAACTTCACCATAGATGTAAGATTGCTATCGAAATTGAATATTCCTCTTCAATTTTTGTAAATGGCCATGCTACCTATGAAATTGAATAACATAATATCATGGCTTCTTCGCATGTCAAAGCGATGAGCTACTGTCTCTGGTGTTACTCAAGACCATTGACATGTGCGCTGCTTACCTCGGCTAGATCCGAGCAGCTCACCAATCCCTGTCTATGCCACAAAAAGTGGTGATAATACGCTCAATGTACGCTCAGGTCTAGCATCTCTAATGCCTATTTCCGACTCTTACGCGTCTTGCATATCCTATTTCCGCGTCCGCGAAGCGACAGCCAGAACTAGCACGAACTAGGTCCACACACTTAGTAGACATATGAGAACTCAAATGCTCCTTTCAACTTCAATTACTGTATGAGGGTATCGGTACTACCGTATTGTAGTATTGCATGTGCCACTGCCGCTTTTGCCTATATAATATTATAGGCCTACTCCCCTGAACCTCGAGTTTTCACCTTTATCCCGGATGGGGAAACTATCATCGCGGAGACAAAGTGTCAAAAATTAGTCTGCTGACGTGAACGCCTTCATTATAAAGGAATTGGATCCTTGTCGTCTGGATTTCTGCCCAACGGTTCTTACCGTTTCGAGGGAAATTTCGAGAGAAACGACTACAGCTCCTCAGCCAACCACTGCTTCATTAGCTCATCAACGTCAACCGCGGTATTGGGCCCCATAAAGTCGATTGTAGTCATAAACGCTGGCGAATAATCTAGGCCCGAATCCGCGGCTGAAGGGTCGGTCATTTGGTCACCATTGGTACTGTCAGTCTGCATTGCCGCCGTATTGCGGGACTCGCTGGCAGGCATCTTCCGAGCAATAGAGATGACTCCGAAATAGGGTATCGTAAAGTGAAACCTGTCGCCCTTCAGGCTTTTAGGGTCGTTCTCGATTGCTTGAAGCAGCTTTAGCACATCGCGCGCCTGTAGCGCTACGCAGTCATCGAACCGTTCGATTGCCGCATCCAGGACATCAATAATTGCGGCAATCAGGCCCCAGTCTCCAGCCCTGTGGCCAGACAAAGCTTCGAATTCGGCTGTTGGTGGCTGTAGAAACATATTGAAGATGATGGCCACTGCAGCTGTAAATGCTTGGAAATTTGTCATACAGCAGGAGAACATGCCGAAAGTCGTTCGCAGTGGGATATAGACCTTGATGAGCTCTCGCGCGGCCCTAATACACTGGATCCTACTGTACTCGCATCTTCGCTCATCCGTTACATCGAGCATAAATGGCAGGTGATTCGACATATCGAGGTGATGGTGCCACAACTGAACGTTGTATCGGCTATAGAGCATGCCCATTGCTTCTGCTTGGCTTCCTGACACCCGGTCAAACGGATGCCACCATGAGTACGGCATGGCTTTAGCTAAACTGCCAAGTGCACTATCAATGGACATCATAATAGGGACTGCCAATGATGGAGAGCGTTGATCTCTCTCAATTAAATGGGCGGTTATCCGGTCAAGCTGCCTCAGGTAAAGTATATCTTGCTGGCTTTCACTTAAGTGTTGCATAAATGTGAGGTCGTCTAACACAAAAGGCTCGTATGAACCTACAACTCCGCAGGGGAATCCAAGAGTCTGAGAGAGATGACGGTCATGGTGCAGGATATGAGGCCAGATTCCCGCAATGCTGCCTTCTTCCTCGGTTTCGTCTATAGACGCCCTGTGGAGGTCCATGAGCTGCGCGACTGCTAAAGCTCTTCGATTGTTAAGCCATGCCCGCCGCGGTCTACCTGAGTTGACAAAGTAGATGGAGATGAGTAGGAGGCATTCCAGACCCTCGTTTGTGGCAATAATCTCATCATCAGATGTGACCAGAGATATTATGGTGGTCGTAAGATGTTCCATAAATTCGTTTCGTGTAGATGGTAATCGGTACTTTGTCATGTCTGTACTCTTCGGAAGCTGCTGTAGACATATAACAATGACTATTAATGCTCTTGCAATAAGAGTAGGATGGCTGGAAGATGTCGGCTCGATCGGCAGCATTCTGAGTAACGAAAAATTGATGGATTGACGAAGAGACGGTAGAGGGCGCAGTAATTGACTGATCCAGGGTGAACTTTCGCTATCGATGAGCTCAACGACTGTACGAGGCGGTGTAAGCTCTAATAGCATATGGGAGATTCTCCTATGTTTCGGCCATATTGCTGTACTGCCGGTCACCAGTGCTCGGTTGCCACCTAACGTCGAAATTGATGCATCTGTGGGAGATATTCCTTCTCCACCAATTTCCAACATAAACTAGAAAAATTAAAGAGGAGGATTTAGCGAATATTGCATGCTAGGATCGAAGAAAAAAAGCGGCCTACAGAAGCGTTGTGAAAGACAGAAACTACGTTAGATGTCGAAGAGGGAGCTGAAATCGAATCCGTGTTAATAACGTCGATTCCGATGCTATCCTCGGTAGTCGTCGCGTGTTCCGAGGGCTCCGTGATCTGCGTATGCCGTGCTCCAGTCTCCAGCTTCTCAAGCACTCGTTCTAATAAACCCTCTACACGAAGCATCCGCTCTTCCATGTTTTGAGAACGCGACTGATCGCTGCTGTCATCTTGGTATTGCTGGCTGACACAGGCTGAGCCGTGAGAAAGACACCACACGCAGGTGGTCGAATTTCCATTCGTAAATGTACACCTGATCTTGCGACGTTTGCCTAAAAGCCATTATGAGTAACAAATAGATGGCAATAGCTACTAGAAGCTGATTGCAGGAATATGCTGGCGGTCTGAAAACCTACATTCCCAACAACTTCGCGTGCCCTTGCGGATCTTTCGGAGCTTAAGATGAGACAGCGAATCGCCCGGGCGATGCTGAACGGACGATGGAACCATTCTGTAAGTATCCCGCGACTGATTTTATTGTTTCTCAAGTGCTGGTGAAAGGATCAACAATCGTGGGTACGAATGAATTGAATCTCCAGGTCTCCAGGTTCTATTCGTAATTAGCCCGATTACTTATTGGGGGCAGCTAACAGTCCATAGAATCAGTGACTTATTAACCCCTCACTCGCACCATCTGCAGCTTTAGTTTAAAGTATACGAGTGTGCCATGCTTTATAAAATAATCATTCGACGGGAGAAATATTGTTGGATGCTACCCGTTGGTCTGGTGTTCGGCGGGGCATTCCGGCCGGTTTGCCAGCATAGCGAGATTCGCCTACAGCAACCCCAAAGCGCAGGAACCTTCCCACAACCAGCAGCCATTTCAGACTCCAAAGCCAGTAAACAGTGGCATCGGTAGCCGAAAGTGGACCTAACAGCTAGCTTGGCGTTGTTGAGCGGGCTACAGCACCCTCGCTAATGCAAGCAGACAGTCTGGGAGGTTGTAGCTCCAGGCTCATGATTGGCCATGTCTGGGGGTGCTCTTAGTGATGGCCAGATTCTCGCTGAAGTTCGCGAGCTACGATACTTAAAGGCTTACATTACATCGCGATGGCGTCCCGACGACCTGGTCGCCCAGCGGCCACCGATGATCTCTTACATGTACCCCGTACTCAGGTGAACAATGACCAGGTTTGTTCGAAACTAGGAGGCCGTCTCTTTCAGCACTGTTGGGCGCTACCATGGTGCTAGTACGCGTTTAGCAAAGGCGCGATAAACGCAAGTAGAATTCTGAAGAGCAATACTACTACCAGCAGCAGGATGCAAGTGCATGTAGCTGGTAATACTAAACAAAAGGATCAAGGATGTTCAACATCAATGGAGCTTCATGCCCGTCCTAAGGGCGGAAGTCGGACATTTTCGGTTGCCTAATGGTGCAGGGGTGAACGACTGTGGGCAAAGCAGCTTTTCCCAGTTTTGGAAATATAGTTTCCAAGTCTAAGGACTATTTAAGCAGCTCTGAATTGAAGTTCCAAAATTAATATGTAATCGTCCGAGTCATAAGCTCTATAATGAGAATCCTTTACTTATTTGTCGTATCGAATTTTTTCATGTGTCATAGAAGAAGCTATGGCATTGAACTATTGGAACAAGTCTTGGTTTCATACAAACGCCGTATGTTAAAAAGCCAATAATACGGTGATAGACTTTGCACTCGTGCAATAACTCTAATTTTCCAAAAATAATAAATGAAAATTTTACAGTATACGTATAGTACACTTACTGTATTTATTTAACTTTTTTCGTTTTCGGAAAATTAGAATTATTGCACGAGTGCAGCGTCGATCTAAGGTGCTATCATATAAACAACATAAAAATGTAAGTACAAGCATAAATATAAAATTAGGTGGTTTATTACTAATATATTAATATGTTATAATTATATTATTTTTTAATGTTTATAAATTTAAAGTTTTAGTGTAAATATATAATAATAATTGCTTGTGTTCGGAGGCTTTTGACAACTGGTGGTTGCCCCAATATCTATAGACAAGTATTTGCCCCTAGCTCAATGTGTCCAATGAGTACCTCGATCGAAATATAATCTATAAATACAATCATATAGGTTCAAAATAGGCCATAAAAGCCGTCGCAATACATGACCGTACCTGGCTCCTAATGAATACCTCAATCAAGGTAAAAGTTTTGCCACTTCTCGTTCGACAGTGGCATCCAGGCTTTCTTCCAACTTCATGCCTAGCTTTTCGTTCATCACGACGCCTTCTGAGTCGTAATTACCTCCAGTGCGGTAGATGGCCTTGCTAAGAATATAGCCCAGGCTGCCGGTGTCGCCCTGAGCCAGCTTATTCCGCGCCTCCAAGACTTTCTCTTCAAGATCAACATCGATGATCTTCCACTCAGTGTGATCCTGTCCCCTTTCTGTATCCAGTCGTTTCGTAGCCGATATAAGCGACTGCAAAATGTCATCTTGGCTTGCGTTGAATGATCTCACATGCACGTATCGGTTGTCCACGATTGGGAAATTTTGCGAGAAAAGGACATGGGCCACAGCCTCTGCGACATTTGCTAAATTCGACCAACTGAAGCGGCGAGTATGGTGCCCGGGCTGGTGGATATACGCTGTGCGAGATGGGACGTCAAATGAGAAGAATCCTTGACGTAGACTCCTGTTCAAAAGTCCTTCGTTAGAATAATTCTACTCGAAAAACTCAATAGGGTAATGTGTTAAACGAAAATAGATGTACCGGACGGTGGATTGCTTACCAGTCGAAAAAAGGCCCGGTTATAATCCCTGTCCAAGTTATTTTGTCTTGGATAGATCGAAGGTACTGAATAACCTGTGGCTTCATCTTTAAAAAGGTCATGATCTCGACCGTTTCCTCCTTCGAGGTATCAATGCCAAATTCTGCTGGTATAAATCGCTTCACTCCAGCCAAAACGGCGATGTCAATCATTTTCTTCTGCTGCTCAAAGTCCGGCATTGTAATTGTATTGACAACAGCATCTTGGCCCTTGAACGCAAGCAAAAGAGAAGATTCTGAATAATCGGTGCGATAAACCGTAGTTCCGGTAGGAGGCACAACGTTCGAAGAGTCTCTAACTAAAACAGAGACAGAGAATCCGTATGATTGCAAAGAAGAAATTACAACGGGGTTCAAGAAGCCCCCAGCCTATTCGCAATTAGAATACGTGTATTACCCGATTGATGTTTTGTAATGGAAATGGAAATCGACGTACCCCAACCACTATAACTTTTTTAATTTCGCTCATGTCGGATAATAGGTATGATAGCAAATAGAATTTATTAATCTGTATCTTAAATGAATTTCAGAAACGCTCCCTCTTCCTTTTAGGTTCATGATGTTTTTATGCTGCTGTATCTCATATGTTATTTCATTCGGCCGGGCTCGGCGGAAGAGACCGTTGAGGTCTCCACACTTAGTTTCCCCCTAGTTGGCAACCCGCTTGACTAATACTCAGCTATTCAGCAGCCTTCAAGTCCTATTCTCTCTTATAATTGACGTAGCAATTTAATTGGTGATTTCAAATATATTGGGCGTTCGACCGGAGCACGGCCGAGCACGTATTTTATAGTATTTGTATCTACAGAGACCAAGCAGTTATATATATCGCAGTAGCCAGCAGCATATCAAGGAAACCAGATCAAATCCCTTATTTAATAATATTAGCATCAGTATCTTTACCACTTATCTTGACATTTCTCACCATGAGTTCCTCGCTATACAAAATTTGTTTCATCAGACGCCGTCCTGATCTCACAGAGGAACAATTTTATGACTACTGGAGAAATGTCCACGCTCCCAAGATTGCGTACTGGTCCAAGAAGCATGGCTTGATCGGATACACGCAGGTGAATATAGATTTTCTTTGAACATTATCCTTTATGGTTCTAACAATTAAATTAACTCCATTGTGTGACTTAGATCCACACATCCAGCGCTCTACGCCAACCTTTGACAGCAACGCCACTTCCTCTCGCCGTCATGGACTTTGATGGCGCTGTGATATGGGAAATCCCAAGCTTGGAGCACTTTTTAAGCGCTTTTAGCGACCCATACTACTTGAACGTTATTGCTCCAGATGAAGATAATTTTCTCGATAAGAGCAAAGAAGTAGCAACAGTTACTTTGGGCCACTTTCATAACATTGTTGCCGGTGGTGAACCTCTTATTGACTACAGCGAGGCAGCTGAGTTGTCGGAAGCAAAATAAATGGTTGCTTTGTCAGAAATGTTGCATGAGTAGTGTACTGTGCCGATAATAGGTGGATCAATTTATTTTCGGGTAGTATATAGTTGGGAAAAGAGGTTAGGACATTTTAGAGTGCTTGAAAGCTATCCTGATCTTACCAACTCATAAAAGCAAGAAAATAAACGAGATAACATATAAAATTGTCCAAATGAGTATAATAAATACCGGAAACTATTACTAAAGTCGATATCTGAAGCCCACCGTTTTCCAGTCTGTCACATCTTCATAGTCTTCAGGTCTTAGTTGAATGCCCGTGACTGTTTCCGCGACATCTTTTCCATCTAAAACATCAGAGACCTTTCCTGCAGCTACTACGCCCGCAGCTCCTGCATTTCCCACAAAGCCCTCTTCCTCCGTGCGCTTCGCATTCATCCACTGCAAATAAAACCTCAAAACAACAGCCAGAAAAATGACAAGGCAGTAGCAAATCATGATTGTCTTGAAAGCCGTCTGATAGGTTGGCGCTTCAGATGTGCGGAAGAACTGAGGGCCAGCGATATTACCAGCACAATATGCCAGGAACAGCATGGCCGTGACGGTCATCTTCTTTGTTACACCACGATAATTGGACTGCACAAGGGCCATGGTGAGAGGCATCGCGGCAGGACCAGGGGATAGGAGGAAATATGCAAACAATTGAACGCCATGGGGTACTGAGTCGCGGCGATAGATGACAGCAGAACCAACGACGCATGGGATAAGGACAACAACGATGAGTATGCAGTTTAAAGTACGGTAGCGGCCAGCAAGCCATCCAGTGCCTGCAATGATACTTGCAGAAAGAACGGAGTAAGGAATATTGATGAGAGTAGATTGTAAAGAGGTGAAGTTGAAGGAAGCGATGATGATGTTGGAAAAGCTTTGCGTGCCGCTATTAGGCATTTGGCCAACGAGCTCAATAAGGAAGATGAGCCAAGTCTTTGGGTCGGCCAGACATTCCACCACTTGGTCCCATCTCCAGCGCGTATTTTCAGTAGTTCCTGTTCCCGCAACAATTGTGCGGTTCGCCGCAATCTCCCGTTCTTCAGGCGTGAGAAATTTGGCCTTTGAGATGCTGTCTGGGAGAAGGAAAAACATCGGGATACTCCAGAGAAATGTCAAAACTCCCAGAAGGATATACATCCATCGCCAAGGATGCACATTGTCATGGACGTGTCCAAGCCCAAAGGCGATCAGACTGGAAATGATACCACCGATAGAGTTGCCGGCAAACCAAATGCCTACTCGCGTTGGCATCTCATCTCGAGTGTACCATGTTGACGTCAGAAACATAAAGGCTGGGGTGATGGTCGCCTCTGCCATGCCTAACAGGAATCTCACGGCCATGAGACCCCCAAAGTTGGTACATGCTGCTGTCAGCGCCACGACAGCGCCCCATGCAAGAGTGTTGAAAGTGAGATACTTTGCAGTGGGTAGGCGGGCGATAAGCAGGGTGGTTGGGTATTCCCATATGAGATAACCAAAGTAGAATATACTGCTAACCCAGCTGTATTGCTGTCCTACAAGATGCTATACATAAGTGAGTTAACGAGGTCTTGTTTGCACGGTTGTTGCCATTGGGGGGTTGTGTTCTGTTTCTTACGGTATCTTCACGCAAGCCAAACACAGCAGCGCTCGACAAAATAACCTTGTCCATGAAGTTGAGCATGTAAGTAACAAACAATAGAGGGATAATAACTCGGTCAATCTTTTTCACCACTCGATGCGCAAGCGTCACATCGGGGCCCGTCTCAATAGGAGACGATTCTGGTGCTGAAGAAGTCATGTCGCTGTCAGTAATGCGACGCAGCAGCGGCTCAGTCTCATTGGATGCACAATCATATTGGCGATTCATCGAACACAGGCGCAGAATAAGTATATATGTGTCACACCAGCTCAACCGATCTAACGGATTGTCTCTGTTATCACAGCGCGGTTTCCCCTCACGCTTATCTTGTATTGTGATAGGTATGGAATGCAAAGAATTTGTTACCCGAGATCGGCCAATCGCTAAAACCACATGTGCAGGGTTATATCCGGCTAAAAGCCTAAGTGCATTCAATTGACCAACTAGTTCATAGCGGTCTACAGTACAAGAAGGAACTGATAGAAGATGAAGACGTAGAATTCGTAGAAAACATGAAACTTGAGTAAATAAAATTTCAGACGGTTGTAACAATCAGGTATATTAGAAGTTTATGACCCTTGGACTCGGTTGCGAAGTCCCTTTTTGCTACGGGCCGAGAGTTTGATTCAGGAAGCTCCGCAAATCCGTCTAGAAAGGATTCATGTGGATGAGATAGCTAGGGCTAATCGCATACGAAAAGAAAATAATAAATAAAATGCTGTAGACTAATCGAAAATCCTGGCCGCTTGCATTGCATTCTTTGTAGGGGATGGTTCTAATCAATGGTTTTACAGTAGCTTGGTCATATCGTACCTACAACAGTGGCCCCTTTCACAAGACTGAGCTTCAGATTTACAGTCAAGGAAACTATATGCGGTTGGGATTCAGGAAATACCCTGGTTAACGGAATCTCCCCGAGGAGCATAAAAATAAGTCTATCGCCGCTTTATAGAATCCTGGAAACAAATACGAGTAATCATTTACGGAAGTTTATTTAGCAGGCTAGGTAGAACGGATTATTCTCCGCCGCCGGAAAATAATAATCAAAGCAATTTATTTCGTTTTTTTATAAATAGTTTGGCACTGATAATACAGCAAGGGTAAATAGAAATGTTAGAGCCTGTAATATACCTTGTTGGTTTCATAAGGTTGAATAAATGAATCTATTCGTCCTAAGAAGGAGCAGAAAAGTTAATATCAAATGCTAAAACATCCTAGATCACGATAGGAGCGCTATCTTGAATAACATATAGAGCATTGAACCTGTGCTACTATATTTTGATCCGACTTTAATCTCTTTCTGTGCCTTGGGTATATTTGCTTCGTCTTGATTTGGTGTGACGTACAATCATCTCCATGTATTAATAGCGGACATTATTCAAGCTTTAGATGCGTCGTGATTGCACAACTTTCATTATCATCTTGAAACATCTATCTCTATATTATATGTACTGTTTTTATAGCGAATCCCGTAATACACCTTTTGTATACTAATGTGAAACCTGACATATGAAACCCTTCCGGTTACAACGTTACTACGATCAATTTTGTGAACAAGTACGGATATCTCTTTCTACTTCTTACTTGCAATAGCAGCAGCGGCGAGCACAGCAGAACCGCAAACTACTGAAGTAATCCCAAAGATTTGGGCATAGAGAAAATTTCCTTTATCAAGGTCAATCAGGGCACCAGCAATAGGTGGGCCAGTAAGACAGGCAAAGCTGATGATTGTAAAGATCATTCCTACCCGGACGCCCATCTTCTGGGGATCTTTGGTCAGACTACCTACGCTGCCGACAAAGAGACTCTGCACAGCATTTGCAAAGAAGCCGTAGACAATAATCCAGGCAAGAAAGCCATTGTAAGAAGTGACATACTTCCACAAATAGAGCAACACGCCGGCACTAAACGTGAGGGGGATGAGGACGTATAATGCGTTGCCTACAACGCGTGTGGCAAGATATGCTGGGAAGATGCGACCGGGTAAGCCGATGCCGTTGATGGCGATGATGAGATAAAATGACGGTGCCGATGGGATGTGAAGGATCTTGGAGCCAAATATCGAGATCTGCATTGGTGTTACAAGTTAGAAAAAAGAAATATCGACGGAATAAGAGAAACTTGCATAGAAGTAGGCAAAGTAGAGACCCCAGAGACTCAAGAAAATGCCGATGGCGTACAAGAGATACGGCAGCTCTTTGAAAGCCTCCCACTCAATGAAAGCACCTGACTTGCGTGGTGCTACCTTGGGTCGCACAACGATCAGAGCAATGACAGAGTTGAAGGTAAACACAAAGCCCATGACTCGCACCGCCCAAGGTTCGCCGAGTGTTGGGATGAGTTGTCGAGCAATGGAGGGAAACACCATTCCTCCGGTAGCAGCACCAGCCGCGGCAAAAGATACCGCTAGAGCTCGATTTTTTTCATAGTAAGTGCTGATCAGAGAGATCATGGGACAGAAAATGAGGCCATCGCCAAGGCCGACGCAGATGCCCTGCGAGAGGAGGATCTGCCAGTAAGCAGTAGCAGACGCGGTGGTAAAGAGACCAATGATCTGGAGGCTGCAGCCAACAGCCAGAGTTGTGCGCAGATAGCCGGCATCAAGGACTCGTCCTGAAAAAGTTCCGACAAAATAGATGAGAAAGATTTGGAGACTCCCAATCCACGAAATATCTGATTGTGAACGACCGAGAGTGGAAATGTAATAGGATTGGAACAAACCCCATGAGCCAATGTAGCCAAAGGTATCAAAAATCATCAAGTGACCAGCTAAAATTTGAAGATAGCCAGTCCATGGCGAAAGGGTTGTAGGCGACGAAGGCGAGGATAAGGATTCAGAGGCTGATTCAGAATTTGGTATAGCTTCAGACTTCTTGTCATCGACAGATTCCATCATTTCTCTTCTTCTTGCCGTTGGTATGCCTCCCTATTCCTACTTTGCTGCTCCAGAGAGAGCTGGAAGGTTAAGAGTCTCGTGGTCTTCAACAAGAAACCTCCTGATACGAATCGAATCGATGACCAAAAGATTTCTCCACGTCTTACATGCAAGGCGATGTCAAAATAAGGCGGAGAGCGTGGGGTATCAGAGATCCACCTACATTAATTTTAGCTATTAAAGCGGAAGGTACATGTGAAAATACCCAGCAACTGCCTAGTGAGGGAAAAAAAACTTTTCAAATATTCAGGGAGTATCGACTTGGCTCGGGGACTTCTTACGGAAGCTTTCTGAGTAGCAAGCTAGCCCTAAAGATCTGCGGGTGCGGTAAGCCCTATTATTGATCGGGCTTTATGTACATGTAGAGAAAAGTTTGCGATTAGCTCATGATTGGCGGCTTATATCCGACGCAGCGCACATGCCACACGCTTACCTCAAATGACTCTTCTTGGAAGAACAGATCAGGCTAAAGCGACCGTCAACAGTGCATGAGCAGGGTGACTGAATAAGGACCTTGCTTCGGTCCTTCTGTAGTGTAAATACTTGCTCAGTAACTATATACTTGATAACATTGATAATACATGATAAAGCAAGTATCAAGAATAAGGCTAATAGTTTTACCGCAAGTTCGATAACAAACCACTTGAGTCATGAGAAACAACTGATAATTCTAGATGTCTTATAGAAGATAACTTTATATAAGAATAAACGTATATATTCAATGTTATACATACAAATGTTGAGTTATTTGATTGTCTTATATTACAAATAGCTGAAAACATAGAGCTGTTGATTGTATCATTTGAGTTTGCCTGGAATTTTATCGAAAAACTTAATAATTTAATGATGTAATAGAATAGCAGTAAAAAGTCAAGAGATTTAAATTTGAATCTGATTTATTACAGCTTCCAAGCACTACACCCATGGAAATTTGTAGGTCTGTGTAACTGTGTCAGCACGGGCAAATAGGTATGCAGTTATGTAAGAGAATGTTACGCTAGCTATTTAGGTTCCTTTCCGATCAAGGCGGATATCTTGTTACAGATTTGGCTGAGTGATATACGCTTAGTATAGCACACTCTAGTCTGTTGCTTATGACGATTCAGCTCTGTGGCGGATCTTAACTAGTCTCGGAGTGCAGTATACCTACATGTAATTACAAGGCTGTAGGAGCTGGATCAATGGCACGTGTGCCTTAGCAAGGTGCCATAGCGCGCGAATATTGTAACAGCAGCTGAAGATATTCCAGTGGATACCATAGAGAAGTACCCAGGATATACCTGGTGAAGAACCATAAGGAAGGTAGTATGAACTGAGGAAACGGCATTTCCCTGCTGGCCACATGCAGTTTTGCATCATCAATCTAGATCTCCTAGTACCTGTACCCTATCTCTTTAATCCCCTGTTAGTAGCTTGCTAGTACTTGGTGGGCACGGCGCCACCCGCACTAACACAGCAGCGCACCTCTATAAGCCCCCACAAGGCAGCGGGGAGATTCAGCTCTCAGGCGCTAGTCAGCGCTATAAAGAGGCGAGGCAGGTGAATCGGGGGGCTAGAACAGTGCTATGGAATGCGGTGTGCCACACTATGCGGTACATTGGTTAGCTAAACGGAAATGATCTGCCGAAATTAGCTAATGCCGCCCTGCACTTCCTTATCAAAGAAGTTGTCGCACATAAACAATTGTTATAAATCTGTGGGCCTAGACTCAAGGACAAGCAAACAAGAAACAGAGTCTTATATTACACCTTAGCTAACTATATTTAGAAATCCTGTATAATGTAACGCAAGTTGCGTACTACTTTCCTAATGTATATAGCTGTTATTGAAAGCTGCTACTCTGTTAACGGCAGTTATGGATTCGATGATTAGAATAGATTCCTATTGGTAGACAGTTTTCTCCGTTTTCATCTGATCTGCCCATAGCTCAGAACAGCAAACTTTTAACGTTGTAGTCTAGTTTGCGTTACGGTTAGTGTGCGAGGCTAAAAGCTTGTTTTGCTTGTGTAACAGGCAACAGAAGTTCCAGTCTTGAGACGGCATTATATTTGAATAGATCTTTATACTGATCTTAGCGTGGATGCTAGCTTTTGACTTAGTAACCCATCACAGTCGTAGCGCTTACAAGGTGGACGTAGCGTAACCGCTTAAAGCCGAGGGTGCTTAATACTTCGGAGAGGGATGGTAAGAGATGGAGATCAACTTCCCCATACAAGATTTAAACCCACTATTGTCAGACATATTAATATAAAACGAATTTATAATCTAAATATTATATTTTATTAATAACATATATTACTTTTAACTATTTATAAAACTATTTCTAATACATAAAGTCTTAATTTTAAATAATTTATAATATTAACATAGCCTAGTTTATTTTTTCAAACTCTAAGTATATTCTAAATCTTAACTTAAATAGTTAAAGTATTATTATTATTAATAATAATAACTTAAATTACTTGTAATAACTATTATTATTTAGAAATATTATATATCTGCCGAAGTGTACTATCACATGTAATAAACTGAGGTCATTGGAGGAGAATATCTCGTAAGGGGCAGCAAAAGTGTTGGCATGGACGAATCTTTTAGACTATTAGCCTATGTGACAAGCCCTACAATTAGCCAAGTCGACAAGCCTTACAATCTATTACGTCCTACTTCAAGCTTTTGAGCCTCAGTTTCCCCATCGAATACATAAACAGGCAGTTTCCTCGTTGAAAATATCTTTCCCCTTCGATCAACAACACACTCATCTCCTTTTACTTCTCAGGAGTTCCTTCTTCATCTTATCATATAAAACCACAACCATGTCTGTTCTTGCATCCAAGCTGATTGCTATCAACATTGTTGATTTGCAAGATGGTAGCCATGTCATCACTGATGCCCATTCTACCAACAACTTTGACCGGTTGGCCAAGCTTGAAGCCCAAGTCACCGAGCTCTCTCGGTGGAAGAGTGCCATGACTCCTATCATCTCCAACTCCATCACAGGATCAAATACTGCATCCAACTCTGGAGCTTCTTCAGATTCTGAATCAGACTCTAACCAGTCTATTGGTTCCCTCGACCCAAATTCTCTCATGGTTCGTCCTGCAGCTTCACAAAAGAAGTCTACAACCACAGTCAAGAAGAGCAATCTTCCCAAGAAGCAGGATACTGATGTCACATCACGTATCATGACTATCATTCAGGGCTACGGCCAGAATGAAGAAAACGATGAGGGCTCACCCTGGTTGGGTCGTATCAAATTCGAGCCACGTGTCCGAAAACATGTAAAAGCTAATGTACCTATTGACCTTGTTCTACCTGCTTTTCCTTGGAAGAGCGTCAACAAGGTTGAGAAAGTTCTTGGTGCTGTGCCTGATTTGGGCGAAGAGCTAGGTTTGGGCCGTCTTCAAAACCTTTGCGAAGATATCCAAGCCATCTACCCCCCTGGAGCGTATGTCACCATCACTTCAGATGGTCTTGTCTACAATGATCTCCTAGGTATTTCCAACGAAGAAGTTTACGAGTACGGTGGTGCTCTCCGACGTATGGCTGTTGAGAAGGGCTACGACCGTCTCAAGTTCATCCGTATTATGAACCTTCTGGGTCTCACCGATAGCCCACACATGACTAAGGAGGAATACTTGGCATGCGTTGATGACTCGCGAAAGATGCTTGTGGACAAGTATCTCCCTCCTGACTTTGACGCTCGCGATGCTATCCTCAATGACGCCGATATCAACTTGACTTACTGCGGCTACATTATCTTCTTGAGCAAAGATATGCGTCACAGCCCTATCACCGCTGGTGTTACTACGAAGCGAGAATATAGGACAGTTGTGAAGCGAGTTGCACACGATATGATTACTCGTGGCAAGGTACGTTACATCGCTTGGCTCTCTTTATGTCTTTACCTAACTCTTATGTAATAGACCTTTGCTGCTGTTATCGAAGACCGTCTCCCTGACTACGTTCGATTGTCCATTCACCGATCCACAGGTCTCAACAAGTTGTCCTTCCCTCTCGTCCCACAGCCCAACCACTTCTCCATGACTCCTTGGCACTGCTGCATTGCTGTTACTGCCAAGGGCCAGTTCCGCACCGCCCACGCCATCGAACTGCGTGAGACGCACGACGTGATTGAACAAAACGGTCGGCCCTACTACTACAGAGATCGCTCCGATGTGTGGAAGTGGGATGTGCCTGTTGAATTTGAGTTCTTCTATCCCAGAGGTATCTATGTCAGGGCAAAGCCTGCTGAGGGCGAGACTGCTCCCAAGCTAGGTCCTAACGAGCTTGCCAAGATCAAAGAGCTGGGCAAGGGTTTCTCTCCTGTTATCCCTACGGGTTTTGCTTAGGCTAGTCAGATGATTAGTATTAGACGGAAAAAAGATATCAGAGCAAAAGATTATGCTCAAATAAATTAGGGACATAGGAAAATTGAAAGTAAAATTGTTAACTATTCATCCTCTACTGGCGTATCATTGTGTTCTAATATACTGACCTACAGCCCTTGAATTGCTTAATATGATAGCAACATATACAGTAGAAGAAAGATATCATCCAGGCTAGCTGAAAGAATATATTCACTCCAACAACAGAAACATCCGATATATATTTTTTGAAATTGTTGTTACCAAGCCAGTTACTGAATCGGCAGCCTTTCTGCGTAATATGAGACACCTAACCGGCCACTTGGAATTAACCAATTTACTTTCCATAAAACCTTGGTATTATAAACACTGACATGGTTTAAATAGCAAATCAGTTGATGATATACTCTTAATATGTATGGTGCTGTGTTGACTGTATCGAAATCTAAAAACCTAAATGACCGGAAAACTGATGTCCTAATTTACGCTTTCCACAATGGGTATGCTCAAAGACGCAATGCATCTCTTGACAAAGGTCGTACACAATATGTAGTATGAACCAATATAATCCTTATACACCATAATTCTAATAACTCTAATATTTTTATATCTCTTTTTGTTAGGTAGTCACGATCTCTCTCTAGCAATCACTTTTGTCATGTACGGTAAATCATTTACTTGAGTAATGCACTCATCTCGCATTCTTATTTCTCCCTATCTAGTAATACTTGCTAATTGCATTCAAATATGCCTGGCCCGACTGAGAGAGGCTTCCATCGCTGTTCGCAGGAGGCCAGACGGAGCCCAAGCCGAGGCCGTCAGTGTATGCATACGCAAAAACATGCTCATTAGCCTCAAATAAATCAACAATATCGCTGATAAACTGGTTGATTTGGTTCTGATCCGAGCATGGCGTAAAACTATTCTGGTCAAAAACGCACGCAAACTCTGTCACCCAAAGCGGCTTCTGATAGGTGTTCCAGTAGTAGTCGATATCGGCCTGCACGCCCGCCATGTCCGGCTTGAAGATATGAATGGATGTGAAGTCCCAACTCTTGGTAAGTTGCTGCTGGTTGAATTGCTTGAGCCAATCCTCGTCCTTCTGCTTACACATGGCCGGGCTGCCAAGCACAGCACCTTTCTGGCCCATAGGAGCTATCAGACTGTTCCACAAGCTGACGCCTGTGTTAACGTCGATGTCTGCAGAGACATCAGCTCCGCCACAATCAGGCTCATTGAAGCCCATGACATAGGCGGGCGTGGAGTTGAGATGCTCAAATTGTTGCAACCTCTGAGCGTCTTGAGGTCCATTGTTGCCGCCACCCCAAAGCATAGAGACGGGAACCAAGCCTACGCCTTTGGGGCTTGAAGGGGCCGGTGTCCAGTCATGCCACCAACTCAAGTGATCTTTCCAAAACTGGAGAGCGGTGTCGCCTGCAGATCCGGCTTTTCTACCGTTAGGGGACAATGGATGCTGCTGGGCCATGGCCGAAGCCAATGCACCCAATACGAGACAGTAACTTTTCAGGGCCATTCTGTTGATATTTTTTTAAGAGAATGATAATTGTATTCTGGCCCAGAAGACACTGAGATGGGATGCAATTTAATAGTTGGCGTACTTATACGTTGTTTCGAGTGCCGAGCGTTGTGGCGCGTAAGCTGACAGCACAACTACCAGTTATGCTTAATGCTATAGGCAACAGGCTCTGTATTCGGCAGCTGCGTACGATCTTAGGGGCAAAAGTTATTTTGGTTAGCTGTTTAGTAATGCTGAATACGAAGCAATTGCATTCGTATTTACTAATGAAATAGTAAACAAGATCAAGACTTTAGGAAATGACGTGTGAGTATCCCCTATGTGCGAGATTCATCTCAAAAAAGTGATGTTACGCCCTTCGTACTCCAGATGGAAGACAGTTCCGAGTTTACTAAGATTAAAACAAGATCAATTTACCGAGATTCCGCGCAGATTGATACCTTGTATGAAACATATCGGAGCCGTCGGCTCTATAGCTGTGGAAAACGGTTCCACATTAATATATCTGACATCCAGAAGATAATAAGGACGGGGGAAGTGGAGAGTTGAGCTGTTGTATAAAGTCCGGCCGTTGTCCATATATAGGAGGTAAACCCGCTGTAAATCCACTTATCCTTCTATTGGAACATCTGTCACACGCCGCTGAAAATTTGTTTCGGTACACAGCGCCGCCATAATACAGTAGTAAACTAAAGTTAAAACATCAAGCATAAGCGTAAGTGAGCTAGAAAGGCAGTGATCGGCACGTATCTAAGGGGCAGTGGCCCGAAGTTCATTTCAACTTGGACGTTACCATAAAGAGAAGCTTCTTTTCAAGATCGGCGGTCGGTCCGAATGGCATGCTTGTCTCTACGAGTTACTAAATGGGCAAGTGGCTATACATTATGATACTACAACTTCACGATATCAATAACGTCCTCATATATGGATATGGTTTTCACTAAATAATGTTAAAATTAGAGTTGTTTGGTGTAGAGTATGTGTGTGGCCAAGGCTCTCAAGAACAGTACTTTGTAAGGTGAAACTTTGGCAATTAATGCATCTTGCCTCACAGCGCTCGGATCTTTCCAGCTGTTAACGCACGCAAAAGCCGATGGATATTTCAGATGGACTAGAACATGTTTGAAGAAGATTGTCGGTAAATGATCGACACGCCCAGAAATGGCGATCCTGAGTGTTGCTCGTCGTCTGTTCAGTTCATGAGTATATAGAGCATAGAAATTTCCCCAGATAATTACAGCTCTTCAGGCCATCTGCCACTCCTTCCGAGTGCTTCATAATAGGGTCGTACATTATCAAGATGTTGTCTGCATTTGCCTTTTCGCTTCTTGTGGCTTCGGCCAGCGCCTGGACTCCTCAGTCCAATGCAAAGGGTTAGTAAAAGCTCAACCGGAGCCATAATCACTGCTCGTCTGTTGGATAATAACTTACGATTGATACAGTCTATGGCCGAGACACCGAAAACGTTATGAGATGGCTCCCCGGGAGCGACAAGTTCCGCGGTGTCAACCTTGGCTCGCAATTCATCATCGAACCATGGATGGCTTCCGATGAGTTCACAGGCATGGGCTGTGGTGGGCTTAACGACGAATGGTCTTGTGTCCAAAGTCTCGGCCAGGATGCTGCTGATGCCGCTTTCAAGAAGCACTGGGACAGCTGGATCACTCAAGACGACATCACCCAGATCAAGAGCCTGGGCCTCAACACAGTCCGTATTCCAGTTGGTTTCTGGATTCGTGAAGACCTTGTTCAAGAGGGTGAATTCTTCCCTCGAGGTGGTATTGAGTACCTGGACCGTCTAGTTGGATGGTGCAATGATGCAGGTATCTATGTCATCATGGACCTTCACGGCGGCCCTGGAGCGCAGTACCCTAACCAGCAATACACTGGCCATGTAAGAGAAGCAGTCTATTGCTTTCAATCTCCAAGCACTTGACTAATAGTACATCAATAGGGAGTTTCACAACCGGGATTCTACAACGAGGCAAACTATGAGCGAGCAGCCGACTTCCTGGAGTGGATGACGGAGCGCATTCATACCAATGCTACCTATGGATCTGTCGGTATGCTGGAAGCCATCAATGAGCCTGTCCACTCTAGTGATTTCCCCAGCCAAGCTGCTGATATGGTTAATACCTACTATCCTCTTGCCTGGAACCGCATCCGTGACACTGAAAGCAAGCTGGGTGTCTCTGACGATAAGCGCCTTCATATCCAGTTCATGGTTTGTTTACCCTTCTCAAAACTCTTTGATCAATAAGAGAGACTAACATATTGACAACAATAGGCCTCAGCCTGGGGCTCTGGAGACCCAACCAGCGCTCTGCCCAGCACCGATTTCGCCGCCTTTGACGACCACCGCTACCTCAAATGGGATACCAGCATCACCGCCACCAAAGATGGTTACCTCAACGCCGCCTGCAGCGATAAGCGTGCTGACAACGTCATTGTCGGTGAATGGTCCATCTCTGTCGCCGACGATGTTCAGGACAACGACGAACTCGGCATCAAGGGCCGCTCCGACCAAGCCGACTGGTACCAGAAGTTCTGGGCCGCTCAAGTACAGGCTTTTGAGAAGTCGGCCGGCTGGGTCTTTTGGACTTGGAAGTGCAACTGGATCGCTGGGTACGATGACTGGAGGTGGTGCTACCAGTCTGCTGTCGCGGCGGGTGCGATTCCCAAGGACGCGGGCAGCGCGGCTAGCATTAGCCCTTGCTAAGCGGTTATTGAGTTCATGTACATATATTATAAGCTTTGTGAGCAATTATGGCTTCACTTTTATACAAAGAGCTTCTGGCACGTAGATATAATGGATATAATCACGAATATGAGAGGTATCACGAATTTGACTCTATATGGGCACATTTGAAGAAACAAAAGTTTCAGGTCATTTGAACGTAGCTAGTCTACATATTTACCAAATCTTAATTAAACAACCAAGTGCCTA
This sequence comes from Trichoderma evansii, assembly GCF_050947405.1. Taxonomy (NCBI): domain Eukaryota; kingdom Fungi; phylum Ascomycota; class Sordariomycetes; order Hypocreales; family Hypocreaceae; genus Trichoderma; species Trichoderma evansii. Next base: position 767,160 of record NW_028145196.1, on the reverse strand, counting down.
AATAGCGACTCGATTTCCAAATAACAATGGCGTCTGTAGGTAATATTCCGGTCTCCAAAGCACAATCAACTATCATTAACTATCTCCACCACAACTACATCTAATTGTTTAGTTACCCAAATCCAGAAAATTAACATTTCTCGGGTATCATTGCGCAGTAGAATTGCGAGGTCGAAGAATAATAATGTGGTGCCATTCGGTGCAATGTCTGCATTTATCGGCATTGCCTTTTTCGACCACCCTGATGCATCCGCATAGGCAATTGCAGACGTGCATGTTGATGTCGTGTGGATGGATAGTAATTTAATAGCAACGTATGCCAAAATGATTGGGATTAGATTAAGAGTTGGAAGTATTTTAAGAGCGAACTTTTTGTCGTGGTTGCAGTTTCTGAAAGGTAGATGGATTGCTTCGCCTTTTGGATCTTGTAGTTGGCGTCCACACACATATATATAATCACAGCCTATTTGTGAATCAATTTGAAAACGTCATTTTTCTCGTTCTTGTTCACATATTTGAGGTTACACTTGTTTTAGGCGAATACAAAATTCTCAAATACAAGCGACAAAACACAAAGGCTAGAGCTTGAAACAGTACAACACAACATATTTAGGAGACCGCGTGCATCCTACTTAACTCTAATCAGTGAAGAGTCTTTGTGAACCAGTGCCATATTTCATCAAGATGATCAAGGGCATCCTGCCGAAGACATAAACCAATGTGTAGCGTAAACTTAGTGTTGTGCGCAATCTGTGTTGCATTATATTAAAAGGCTAGATTCCCAGCATCGTATTGGCGATTCACCCACCGCAACGTCTCATAATCATAACATTATTTTGCCTTCTCCCCAACGCGTACAATATTTTCAGTGCCCAAAACAGCATACCAGAAAACATTCCGCTGGGCTTTGGCTTCGACATCACGCTTCGCTTCGTCGTCTTGTTGAGATCCCTGGAGATCATTAAGGAACCGTCCGACGAAGGTGCCCACAAAAGGTTTGCGGTACAATTTATACAGCATTTCAGACTCCACACTCCTTTGGCCGGGAGGTTCGGTTGTTGCAAAAAAACGCAGCGCAAGGGCCAGAGGGAAAAGGCCCGATGCGCCTTGCATCGCACCAGCAACAGGTTCGTACAAGAGATGTACCATGTGGGCGATTTTGCGAGCGTAGATTCCTGGATTTTCCATCTTTATCTGAGGAGGATTGTAGTATGGCCCGGGGGACTTTTCGGATGACTGCCCCGGTGAGGTAGCTGGGGTCGACGCTGTACCTGCAGTCGAGGCTGGAGAACCTCCGCTCATAGATGGGATACTATCAGCTCCAGGGCTCGCAGCTGCGCCTGCGGCTAAATGTTGCAAGGTCATCCCAAGGGTGCTGTATAACATCAGACGAGCACCCCAATAACAACCCGATATATACACAAGCCCAAACTCCGTGTCATCTTTTGGTGTGGGTAGAGGAGAGCCAGTAAATGTATAGTCGAACTGACGGAGAATTGGCCCGGCTTCCTCTTCCCAGATATCCAAGCTTGATGCAATGTGCTGACAGTTCAGCATTACAACCTGGCGTAGTTCGTCGAAACGATCGGGATCCTGACAGGCGCGAAGTTCATCGTAGGCGATCAGCATGAATGGGATATCTTCTAGGATATCGATTAGCTTGTCTTTGGTCGACTTCGGTATATCACGCCACGGAACGGATCGCCACTCGGGTGTGTTAAGCGGAGATTTGGCCCGTCTTCCAATTGACAACATGACCTACTTCATAGTTAGCTTGGTTGGATCAGTAGAAAAGCGGGCTGGGCTTGTACAATAAGAATTCGACCATCAACATATAGCTGATGTGCTTGTCCAGATGCAAAAGATTCAGGGCCTCTGGCCAAAAAGAGAGCCAGTTGGCCCTCTATGTGAGCGCGCCAGTCGGGCGCCTTTCCAAAAAATAGCTAGTAGACAATGTGATCAGTTCCAAAGGTCTTGTTGATTTGCCAAACTCAACCGTCCATACCTCGTAAAACTGTAATATTCTGGCGGCAACGATAATACCATCGTTCTTGGACCGCTTGGGGTCGCTCAATCCCCTGACCATTTCGAGGATAGCTTTATTGTAGGCTTCAAAGCCCTGGAGAGTCATTTGACTAGATTGTTTGAATCGCTTCTTCCTCTCCTCAACGCCCATAAAGCCAACGCTCATTGCTAGCGAGGCATATCGAATAGCCGGCTCTTTGTCGTAATATGCTTTGACTGCCGACACCCATCCGTTTGTCAATACGTCGGAAGCCCTGGCTGATAGTAGATGGCCGTAGGGAAGTGCTGTGGAGATGAGCGTGCTGAAGTAGAGTTCTTCTCGAGCCGATCGAGTAAGCGAATCGTGGAGAGTGATGTTGGTGTTGGTGTTGTGTGCTCCTTTGGTTGTGTAAATGACACTCCAAGGTCGCTGTTGAATTGTCGAGGTTGACGAGCTTTTCCCTCGAGTCGGTAGCGGCATAGCCTTGCCGGTATCATCTCCATCTGGCGTGGTATTGACCCAAACAAGATCTCGTCCATAGCCTCCGCATTGTAGGCCAGACCTTATACATTGGTGACACGACGGGACATTTTTATCGCACTGGGAAACAAGACGCAGTTAGCAACGCAAGTCTGGCAAGGCCATACACAAGGCTGGAGATAAATATGTAAGCCGAGCGGAACCTCCTAAAGATACCACAGATGGACTATAACTGCGTATCGTAGTAGTATTCGAGAATTCCTATTGTTGGGGGTGAATCAAAAGTGCTGGGGCCAGCGGTCTTGAACTTACGCCCTTCTTTCGCCGCCGGCAAGTGACGCAACCCTTGGATCTTCCAGGAACGCCCACCATCTTTATCGCCTTCCCCTACTCTCAAGCCCCAGAAGCTCAGTCTGTGTTGGTAGTTTACGGCCAAGGTTCAGTAGCTGCGGGCGACCTTTGAGTACGCGGTCGCCGCAGGGTGACTGTTGACTGGTATGGATATGTCTGCCGCCGCAGTGTCTCGGCTACCCGCTGGTCGTTGTTTAGGAATTACTGGGCCCAGCGATAGCTGTGACAAGAACCTGAATGAGTTTTAAGCGACAGCAACAGAACAGCTGCGCTTTGCTTGTGCTCCGGTATAATATAGGCTTACGTAGGGAGTCAGTCCCCTGTCCGGCTGCAACCTCATGGAGCACCTTGCTGACTGTGCGTTTTTTCGGCGCTGGGGATATAAACAAGTTTCAAATTAGCGAATCCGAGCTGTCAAGTTTATCGAGCAGTCATTATTTATTCGGATGGCGATCTTCCCGAGATACTCGTATATCTCATGCGACTCCTCCCCCGCCAAGCCAGCCCCTCACCAGGCTTCGCCTCTCTCGATCGCCGGAGATCAAAAAAGATCGATGATCTCGGACAAACTCCAAGTCTTTTTCTCCTCCTGTGGGTTTTTCGGGATGGGATCGAGTCGCTTACTGTGGGCTAGGCTATTCAACTAGTGTAAGTGAGTCCTGGATTTCGACACGTCGCAAGCGCTGCAGATCTAAGAGAGATTTCTGCCTCCATGTTCTCTGCGACAATCCTGTTGGAGATGGTCCAGATACATATAAGTCAAGCTCCTGTGGACCCCAAGCTTTGAACTACGACCGGGCAGGGTGTGCTAGCAAGGCATACACGAGTAAGCCTTAAAAAAGCCATACGGCAAACCTCTCAGGCTTTCGGCTTCTGGACCCCGGCGCAACCCACACCGGAATGTGTCAGTCTCCAGATTGGGGGCCAATCATCGGCTTGTGCCATATCGTCCTCTGGGACTCTGCCGCCGAAGCAGGCTTGAACTCCTCCTTCTGCAGCATTATTATAGGCCTACAACACGGCTATTTTAAGGACTCCGAGAATACGCCCTCGACTTGTGCTAGTGTCTGTGGTAGTGGTGCTAGTATGCCAAGGAGTAGAACTGCTAGTACTATCACTACCGTTGATGCATTAGTGGACTCCGTCTCTGCAAGCCACATAACGCAAACAATTAGTATTAACAACGCGGGGGAATGCCACGCGCTGCGGCACTCTGCGGCAGTGAACAGGCTGTGCCGTGTGACGCGAATTCTCGGTGTACAAAGTCAAAAGTTGTCGCCCATGTCAAGCCATAAACTGATTCGCAGGGCTTTTGAATTTCAAAAGATGTCATATCATCCTCATCTTTAGGAGCACGTACTAGTACATGGCTACCGCAAGGGAGGAGAATCTCCTAGCTAGTTGTACACGCACTATGCGACGGTTTGCTAGTTCGACCGGAGCTTGTCCAGTAGGGCAAAGTTCCCTGGCTGGCTTATTAGCCAGTCGAGAGGGGTCGACCGAAGGATCTTAGACAAACCACTCACGGCCTGGCAGCGGATTTACACGGCGCCACATAGAGTCTTGGGTTGACCACATATTCACCCTCATCCGTAGTAGTGAGGAGTTTGCGATGGCCAGGATAGCTCAGTCAGCGGCGCCCGCGGTTCGCCAATGTGGCTCACAGTTTCGGGGCATTTTTTTCTCTATTTGATAGCCAAGACCGGACCAGCGAGATGGCATCTTATGAGCTAGCCGGGACCTGGACCTGGTGGTTTACAAGCAACACCGATCGCAAAAAGGGGCTGCGTAGCGCCGAAATAGCATATTAAACGTACGATTCTTGACTCAAATAGTTGCAGTGGTCAAAGAGCTTCTGCTATTTTACCGAGAGGCTAGCAAAAACGTCCTGCAGGTGGACGAAACGGGCTGCACACCTTTCCAATCTCGATAACCCCGTGCAGAAGCCGCCGTTTTAGCCTCTGAGATTTAAATGACGGATATCTAGTCAGCCTATCGAAGCCGAGTCAGTGGCGTTATAAGCGATCCACATCACAGTAATCGACTTCAACCAAGCGATAGCAAGTCGCTTGGCATAGAGCGCCTATTTGATAGCGTTTGTCCTTTAGCGAAGAGCCTCAAAAGAGCCTCAAAAATGAGTAATCGAAAGGGAAAGGGGAAGGGGACGAACATGAAGAAGTGTATGTATTATATAAGAGCCTGTCTCGTCTTACAACCGTACAAAGCGCAAATATGATCATCTTTGAAGGTGGTCTATATGAACATACTATGAGAGATTATTCTAGTAAGATACTTGTAAGATTAATAAATCTCTCAACAAAAACCACCCCATGCTGCTCCGTATAAGTGATGCTAACTTGACAGCATTAGTGCGAGATAGTTGCTGTCAACTATTTAGTAATATCGTGCTAGCAATACTCTAGGAATATTGCTCCATATTGCTCCGCGGTCAGAGCGTCGAAAAATAAATAGAGCCGATATTGACATCTGCTACACCGTAAGAGGGATAGCATTTAGCCTTTACTGTGTCAATTTGCAAAATAAGGCGGAGTTAGGCGATATCCTAGAAACTCTCTTTCATTCCAACGATCTCAGAAGTGAGAAGTTAAATCACCATCTTACAAGATGCAGATCGCAAGTACTGGGTAAGCATCGGGGGGCTAGACCTCTGATCTCCTATCATCGGAGTACCGGGTACCCATACCTTGGCTCCGCCTCTATGGAACCTTAAGTAGCTGGTTCAAGCTAGCGACAGGCATCAAGGTACCGCATGCTCAGTGACTGCACCGTTCTAGAAGCTGGGCTAGCCGCACGCTAGACCAGCCCGGCGTAATACTTTTTCCGCTATCAAGATCGCCCGAAACTTCAGAGGCGAAGTTACGCATTTTGGCCACACAGGCCGCTTCACCAGACCAAGTCTCGCACGCCTTTGCTCTTAGCATTGCCTTTGTCGCAGAAAATCGTCGCATCCGCCGCCGAAATGTCTTGGAGGAATCAAGGAATCACAGGCTCGAACAATATCCCGCTCGGGAAGGCGCGGAATTTCGGCCCCGACGAAGATGGCATCATCGAAGAACGCGATCTCAAGCGTGGCCGCGACCCTGAACCTCGCAGCGAGGCCGACGGCCCTCGTCGTCGAAAGAAGCGCAATCGATGGGGCGACGCGTCTGAGAACAAGGCCGCCGGCCTTATGGGGCTGCCGACAGCCATTCTCTCATCCATGACGAGCGAGCAGCTTGAGGCCTATACTCTGCATCTTCGTATTGAGGAAATCAGCCAGAAGCTTCGCATCGACGACGTCGTCCCCGCAGATGGTGATCGGTATGTCTTGAGCATCTTCACTTCCCACATCGATGATACGAGAGCGTTTTGGAATATTCTTATGCTGACATGATATATTACAGATCCCCATCACCACCTCCCCAGTACGACAACCATGGTCGACGTATCAACACTCGAGAATACCGCTACCGTAAGCGTCTTGAGGACGAACGCCACAAGTTGGTTGAAAAGGCCATGAAAACTATTCCCAACTACCACCCGCCCCAGGACTACCGCAGGCCTACAAAAACCCAGGAGAAAGTCTACGTGCCTGTTAACGACTATCCGGAGATTAACTTCAGTATGATTGCTAACCCTTTAACCCTAACCACTAACCCCCCTTGTCTTTCCTTCAACTTGAAGTATAATCAGACTCTCGTTACTATGCCGACATGCGGTGTTTTAAGAGACTCTGGTTTCTTCCGTCGATTGATTGTGCCTATCTAATTCTAAAGTCTCCGATTCTGTTTCTTTTCAAGCTCAGTTACTAACACATAGCTCTCTCCCAAAGTTGGTTTACTCATTGGACCCCGTGGTAACACACTAAAGAAAATGGAGAATGACTCTGGTGCCAAGATTGCTATTCGTGGCAAGGGCTCCGTAAAGGAGGGCAAAGGTCGCTCTGATGCAGCTCACTCCAGTAACCAGGAGGAAGATCTCCACTGTTTGATCATGGCAGATACCGAAGAAAAAGTCAACAAGGCGAAGCAGCTCATCCACAACGTTATTGAAACTGTACGTCTCTTCCCCACCCCTATCCCCTGTATCAATGTCGATGCATCCAATACTTACTAACTTCTTCCTCAAGGCGGCTTCGATCCCCGAAGGCCAAAACGAGCTCAAGCGTAACCAGCTTCGAGAGCTTGCGGCGCTCAACGGAACCCTTCGAGACGATGAGAACCAGGCTTGTCAAAACTGTGGTAAGATTGGACATCGTAAATACGACTGCCCTGAGCGACAAAACTTTACGGCAAGCATCATCTGCCGAGTTTGTGGTAATGCCGGCCATATGGCCAGGGATTGTCCAGACCGCCAGCGCGGCGCCAATTGGCGTAATGACGCGGGCGGTCGCCCTGCAGGTAGGATCGGGGGTGGCGATGCCGTCGACCGTGAAATGGAGGTACGTTTGACCATTCTTCACTGCTCTCTTATAGGTTGATACTGACAAACAATTGCAGCAACTCATGCAAGAACTTGGTGGCGGCTCAGGAGCTGCCCCTGCGCAAATCGAAGCCGGCCCAAGTAGCAACAACTACAACGGGAACAGCGAAGCGAAGCCGTGGCAGAGAGGACCAACTGGTGGACCTGCACCCTGGAGATCCCGCAACCAGGATTCTAACGAAGGAGGCAGTGGAGGAGGACCGGCACCTTGGGCTCGTGACCGCAATCGCGGCCATGATCACAGCAACGGCAACGGCCATAGCAACAGCCATGGTGGCGACAATAACTACTATGGACACAACAACTATGAATCGTCTTCCTCAGGAGGAGCCGCCCCTTGGCATCAGCAGCCTCAACAGGGAGCTTCGCACCACCAAGCTCCTGGAATGGGTGGGTATCCCAACTATGCTGCGTACGGCGCGTACGGCGCAGCACCTGGTATGGGCGCGCCTCCGGGTCTCCCTCAAGTCGGTGGTGCTGGCCTCTCAGCTCCTCCAGGTCTAGGCCCCTTGAATGCCCTCATCCAGCAGTATGCAGGATCTGCTCCTCCTCCGCCGCCGCCCTCAGGAGATGCTCCTCCTCCTCCTCCAAGCGATCAACCCCCTCCGCCTCCTCCCCCTGGCGCGTAATAATTTGCAGCGTATTACTTGGGCCAGTCGCCGATGCTCAATTATTTTCAACAGATTGTAGTAGGGCATTAAGGTAATACCAGACCTTGACTGACAGATATTCGACGGATTGTTCAATCCCGCTTCTCAAAATAAGACAGAAAGAGAGAGAGGTACTTACTTGGTCCGAAGCTTAGGATTTTCATACAACGGCTTCTCCAGACTGTATGGCTTCGTAGTAGGCCTTGTTTATGTTTTGTCCGTTGAGGAAGCAGACTAATCGCACAGGCTCATGCATTTCCAATTCTTAAAATTTGCTTAATAAATGTACTAAGTGTAGCTATACGGAATAATGTCCTATTTCTTAGAATTAACGCGATTTGATAAACGTTGCCAAGTATCCATCAATACGTGGGTGACCCAGGCGCAAAATGATGGTCAAATCTGTCCCGAGTAGATGTAATGCAGACTTGAAAACTCGTCTTGACAACTGAAAGCACAAGTTTGGCTATATCTGCCGCTCAGTTGCCTGCCCGGCCTACTTGACACGATGTATCAACGCTGGGCCCAGACTGTCAAAGAGGCGGCATAACGAACGGATGTTCGCCTTGAGCTTTCCATGGCAACACGCTGTCAAGACAACACCATGTTACATGCGCCAGTAGCAGCCCAGCGAATTGTGCCTGCCGTGCCATACCAGTTAGAGTAAACAAGGCTGAATATCAGCTAAGCTTGGACTGCTATTGTCTTCAAACATCTCAGTATCATAACATATGGACACAAGTTTACACCGTTTTAGTGCTTGAATTTTTTATCGTCGAAAGATACAAATGGATCATCGGCAGTCTTATGGACAACCCAGTCAGCACACTCCTCAACATCCCACCACAAACATAGGAGACAGGCCGCAGCAGCTTCCACAGGCAGCCCCGTTACCACGACCTTCTTATGCTCCGGCAAATGGGGCGATTCGTGGTCGAGGTATCACGGGAAGGGGGCTACCCAGCATGTGCTTTGCATGCTTCAGACAGCTTCCTACACAAGACCTTGTGCTATGTTACTGTTACCACAACTACTGCCACGAATGTGTGGCTTCAATGATAGAAGCTGCACTTGGATGCGACGACTTGTACCCGGTCCGATGCTGCAAGACAATGATTCCCCTTGAGTGGGAGACGCTCAGGACCCCACGAGAAATAATAGACAAATATGAGAGGAGAAAGGTGGATATCGAAGCACGAGGGACAGTCTACTGCCACCGAAAAAACTGCAGAGCGCCCATTCACCCACAATTTATCATGTATGATGAAGCGTTATGCACACAGTGCCAGGCCAGTACTTGTGCTTTCTATGGGACGGCTGTTCATGCTGGTCTTGCTTGTGGTGAAAGGGAAAGACAAGAGCTAGAGAGACTGCGCGATCTAGCAGCAACACATGGCTGGGGGAAATGCTCTTTTTGCGGGAGCTATATCCAGCTCAGTACGGGCCTCAATCACTTGAGTAAGTCTTCCTATGAGGTACACTCTCTGCTCGGGGCAAAAGAAGAAGGAGAATAGCCTTTGCTAACTGGAACGAATCAGTGTGTGCGTGCGGCGCCGAGACTTGCTTTTCATGCGGCAAAACGTGGCAGACCTGCGTCTGCATCCAGCCCGATCACAACGCGGTTACAGATGAGCTTGGTCAAGGAATGCAGGCAGTAGTCGACAGCGGTCGACTTGATCACATAATAAACAGTCCGCGCCGACATTTGGAGAGACCAATGGTGGTCAAATATGAAAATTATTTGACTGTGCGAATGCAGCGCCACCTTGACGAGGTAAGGCGCCTACACACGGGTATCAGAGCAGTTACCGGCTCTGGAGGCCTCGGACCAGGGCTTTGCAAACATGAGCGGTGGGTTCTTCACCAGACAGCCTGGGCTGCCTGCGATTTTTGCGGAACTCTGCCAAATGACCTTATGCCAACTGGCTTTATGCAGGGCTGTATCTATTGTTTGATTCAAGTGTGCCGATACTGCAGAGTCGATATAGATCAGAGGAATGGGCAGCAAGCTGGTTGATTTGTTGGTATTAGATGGGAGGCAGTGGTTGTGTTTGTGAAGAGAGGGGAAGAAGAGTGTGGTTCTCTGGCCTTTGGCAAATCTATATGGGTTGAGCTTTGCTTGATACCGGCTGGGGTTTATACCGAGATGCAGTATTCATGTTGACTATGAGACTTGGAGCCTTCTTCTAAGTTTGTTTCTCTGAAACTTGTTTATACAAAGATGATGATTAGGACACCATAATTCTCCTTGGCTGAATGAGTGACAATGAGTGAACTTGGTGATGATTCTTTCGTTCATTATTCGATTATCAAGATTGAAAAGGGGGACACAGCTGAACCCTCTACTTGATAAAGTTACGTACTACATTCGGTTGTTCTGGAGGCCTCAAGCACTACAAGATGAAATGGGAAATTAAATCATATCCGTCAAGGAGTCACAGCCCGTGCCTCTTCTTTGTCCAATCAATATACCGCCGATCACATACGTTGCACATAGACTTTGCTGGCGTGCATGAGGTAACAAGCGTAGTGGATTCAGAAGTAGGATTGAGTTTGCCATTCCTTAGAGCCAACTACTAATTGCACAGCCATCTTGACTTGTTCAAAGAAAGATATGTACCAATTGAGAGAACAAAAGGATTGTTGTTTCTGCGCCTTCGGTCGGATTCCGATATACCTACTGCTACGAAGTACTTGCTTGGCTGGGACTGGTTCGACGTCTGGGTACGCTGGGTGCTTTCTGGTTGGCCAGCAAGTGGGAACAAGGGTTGGACTATTTTGCTGGGCCTTTGGCTCGGCAACCTCGGCAGGACGCACGCAAGGCCGCCTAACGGTAAACCCGCTTGAAGCATCGTGAACGGATTTTAAAGCCGTATTCGATATCGGCAATAGCAAAAAGTCTCAATGGCGGATCTTGGGAGTTCGGGAGAGAGACACGGAGAAGAAGCAAAGTGCCTAGACCGTAGCCTTTGAATCACGGCACGCAAGCAAGCGCCGCAATGGTCTTTTGTTCGGCTGGCGCCACGGTCCCGGCCATTCCGCGGTGAGTCTGGAAAGCTATCGACGCAGAACCAATGGACCCCGAGTTTTGGCGATTCAGGTGAACACTGGAAGGAAGAGACAGAGCTAGCGACGGTGGAACAGGCGGCAGTCGGCGGAAGGATAATCGGTATGTACTACGTCTGTATATGGATGTATGTGCCGCTGAGTTGTTCAGCGTTGCAGCGGCAGCGGCACTAACTGGAGCGCCATGTGGACTGTCTCTTGTGTCGCTTTTTAATGATGCATGTCTTACTTATTTGCCTCAGTTGGCTATGCTGTTTGCTTGGTTGCGTGGCTGGTGTTGGCTTGGGAATTGGGAATCGAGCTTGGCGGCGGAGACTGAGACTGAGACTGAGGGAGCAACATCCGATCACTTCATATTGATGTTTGTTGGTTCGTTGTTTCGCATGCTGCGTATTAGTAGTATGTGGTTGAGTAATACTATTCGATTCCATGAAAATGGTTCGTGTGAGGTCTCAGAGGGGAGGGGAGAAACAGATATCCCGGGGTACTTGGTACAGAGCGCAGCTTCCTCGCAACATCTCTTCATCCCTGAGGCATGATCTGTAATATAGTAGCATCTGCTCCCACAAGCTCGTACTATTCTAACTGTTTTGCGCTGACGGAACGGTTTGTAAAATAAATTCCACGTCGGCGTCCCTCGAATCCGTGACCCTCTTTGGGCACCAAACTGGCAACACAGCCAGTAGCTCTGGGGCTAAGAGTGGCACCCCTGGCGCTGGCTCCCACACAGAATCAGATTCCACAGGTCCCTGCAGGGTTTCGTATGCCCTTTCAGGCAATGGACTCGGCCTGGAGGGAGGTGAAACGCTCACAGGATCTCATGACGCTGAGTCTGAGGTTCCAGACGGATGTTGGCTTATTGCTTTGCTTATGGCGTTTGTCGTGGGTTAATTATCAGTGCGACCTTCTAAAACACAGTGCACCGACTTGGGACTTGCTCCGGCTAACAACAGAGTTCAGGCGCAGATCTAGAGGCATATCGCAGCGGTCTCCCGCGGCTGGCCCGGCGCGATGCAAAGCTACCTGAAGAAGGTTACTGCTGTATCTGTGTCTCGGGGCACCCAAAACACGCGAGGGGCGCAGGAACTGGCCGCTAGAGCCTGGTCAGAAAGTAGTTAAAATCTACTCCATACAGCGTGGCTCCAGGGCCCCAAAAATAAGCGGCAGGGTAGCCTTTTTCATTTCCGGCAAGGTGCGTGATGGCTATACAGCACTATTGCTGTGAGGAATCCCCCAAGATAGGCAAGGTAAGCAGAGAGAGTGCCGATCTAGCAGATGGAATAGTGCTGCTTCGCACGAAATGAAGCTCCCGAATACCGTCTGGCGCCCTACGCCCTCCTGCGCTCATGATATTGGCACTGCCTCGCTCCTTCGGTCATCTCCCTTGAAGGTCTCAACTTTTGTCACAGTCGCAGTGTGGACGCTGTTGGTCTCATGCCAAGCTCTTGGTATCTGTGCGGCGGTTCGATTGGTGGCTGGGCACACAATCCAAATTTCACATGCGTGGTTGCACACGGTTGGCGGCCGCCCGCGACCCTCATTTCCCTTGACATTTGCCCGGACTTTCGCAGGTCAAGGGAATAGAGGGACAAAGCCGGACAATGAGCGGCGCAGAGGGTGGCGCCGGAGAGGTGACAAAGAGAATTAAGCGCCAGTCGGGCTTTTTCCCGTAATAAACGATACCGACTGGCACGTCTACCGCCTCTTCGTCATGGTCTAAATGCGGAATTGCGGTAGCTGACGCACGGTAATGGACCCTGTCGCGGATCGACTGGCTGTTCGGGTCCGCAGCGTAAAGAAAAAAGACAAACGTGAGATGATCTAGCGGAGAGTATTTGTGGAGGGCAGCCAACATCGACTAAGCCACTGCATCGGGTCTGCTCAAAGGGCTATACTAAGGTGCTACATGAGTAAATAAAACCTCCGCGGCTCCCTCGTTTTCACTTGTTCCTTGGCGTTCATGCCACTCCATGGTCTGAGCTGACACTTTTCATCTCGGGCGTTGTTCGTATTTCTCTTTTCTTTTTGTTAGCTCCTCTCATATCTCCCCATCCCCTCCGAGCAACCCGATTACTATTGCTTCTTCCCTTCCCTTTTTTCTTTCCAAAGCCCATTTCCAAGGGTTATCGACATCTTTGTGATTTGCCATCAGCTTAGATTTGAAACTACATCACATCTTTGGTGCTTGATATCTTGACCATTCAGCATCAGCTATGAGCCGTTTGGCCACTTTGCTCGCGGCGGCGTCGCTATTAGCGCCCACCGGAGCTTCTGCAGGTACGGACAGATTCAGCTAGAACCACCACCATCACAATGCCCTTTGGAAAACATGACGAAACCATGATGTTTGTCTGCCTTGGATCCTTGCAGTAAAAGAGCATGAAATGTTGCAAATCCAGGCACCCGCAACTATGCTTAGTTCCTTATTTCATATTACAAAGCACCCAAGATCGAAGAATTATACATGAATTCTACCTGATGAGGAATTTTTTTCAACTAACTTGCTCTTTGTGGCATCTTCAGTTCCTCACGATTTTCAATATCGAGATGCAGTCCCTCGAGATCTCGCAAACCGGGCCACCGATGTGTCACCCAAAGGATATGCGCCCTCTACTGTTGACTGTCCCAGCGAACGTCCTGTGGTCCGTCTTGGCTCGGAATTGAGCCCCCAAGAAAAGGAATGGCTGCCCCGGAGACGTAATGAGACCATTGCGCCTATTCGAGCCCTCCTAGACCGTATCGCTATCCCCGGCTTCAACAGTGATAGATATCTAGCCAACGTTGAGAAGGATCCTACAGCTTTGCCCAACATTGGCCTGGCTGTCTCTGGCGGTGGCTACCGTGCCCTGCAGAACGGAGCTGGAGCCATTGCCGCCTGGGACGCTCGAATGCCCAATGCCAACTCCACTGGTAAATTGGGTGGTCTCCTGCAGAGTGCAACCTATCTTTCTGGTCTGTCTGGTGGTGGATGGCTGGTTGGCAGCATCTACACAAATAACTTCTCCACTGTCCAAGGCATAATAGATGCAGGCGGCTGGAAGTTTGATGAGTCAATTCTTGAAGGTAGGTGAAAAGTAAACCTGTTGAAAGTAAACTTGCAAAAAGTCTAACGAGAAATTTCAGGTCCCAAGTCGGTTAGTGTTGTAAAATATTACAATGAAGTCTTTGACGATGTCGATGCCAAGGATAAGGCTGGTTTCGATCGCTCCATCACCGACTATTGGGGCCGATTCCTCTCTTATCAGCTCGTCGATGCCACAAACGGTGGTCCTGGCTTCACCTTCTCTTCCATTGCCGATGACCCTGATTTCAAAGACGCAAAGGCGCCTCTTCCTTTCCTAGTCGCAGATAGCCGCCCGCCCGGAACGACCATCATCTCCAACAACTCCACCGTCTTTGACTTTAACCCCTGGGAGATGGGCTCATCGGACCCAACTCTGAATGGTTATATACCGCTCAAATATGCCGGTTCCAAGTTCAACAACGGCGTGCTGCCCAAGAACGAATCTTGCTTTGTTGGATTCGATAACGTCGGCTATATCATGGGAACTTCTAGCACTCTCTTCAACCAGATCATATTATACCTCCAAGACAGCAACAGTACAAGCTCAATCGTTCCCAAGGGAATCCCTGATTTCGTCGTTAAAATTATCACTGGTGTTTTAACCGGGCTTGGTAAGGACAACAACGACATTGCCGACTGGACACCGAATCCCTTCAAGGGCTGGAACGCCAAAAACAACCCATTCGCCGACAACAACAGATTGACTCTTGTGGATGGTGGCGAGGATCTGCAGAACATCCCCTACCACCCTCACCTCTTGCAAGAGCGCAAGGTCGACGTTGTCTTCTCTGTTGACTCCTCGGCTGATACCAATGGCTGGCCCGATGGTGCCTCTCCCATTGCCACCTATGAGCGTGCAGTTGCCAAGACCTCTAACGGCACTGGCTTCCCCTATGTCCCCGGCAGAGATACTTTCCTCAACCTCGGACTCAACACCAAGCCCGTCTTTTTCGGCTGCAACTCGACCAACGTGACGGGTACATCGCCCCTGATTGTCTATCTGCCCAACTACCCCTACCAGTTCCATTCCAACCTTTCTACTTTCCAGATGACATACCAAAACGATTTGCGTGACGCCGTCATTACCAACGGCTGGGACGTTGTCACCCAGGGCAACGCGACTCGCGACTCCAACTGGCCGGTATGCGTTGGCTGCGCCATGCTGTCCCGCAGCTTCGAGCGCACCAAGACCATCGTGCCTGATGCCTGCAACAAGTGCTTCCAGCAGTACTGCTGGAATGGCACAATCGCCACCGGAACGCCGAAAGACTACGAACCGACCATCTTGGACACGGAAATCAAGGTTGCCAGCAACATGGGTGCGAGATCTGCCAGTGGCGCAACGGCGATGATGGTGTTGTCCGCGGTTGCATGTGCTGTCTTGCTCATGTAAAGCATTTGACCTTGTCCTTTGGAGTTTTTTTTCCCCCTTTTTTGGCATTCCTACGATGGAATAGAAAAGGAGATATATAATGGGATATGACCCATCATGGCGAAAGCGCATAAAATCATGTACTTTTTTGTCTTTTTTCTTTACTTTTTAGCCTACACGTTTTTGGTTCTTGGGCTTGAGCTTGGTCAGGTTGGGTTATGCAGATAGCATATTGATTGTAGATAGCATATTGATGATTTCCTAATTTTTTTTAGAATATTGATTATTTGTAACACTCTTCATTTGCTCATTTATGATGCGTTTCAAACTGGCTTGTGATATAATACTTTCAACGCAATCTCTATCGCATTCAACGAACATCAAAGCACAGTAGCAAACACACAATTTGTGACAACTTTGTAGCTGTGTTAACTATTAATTCAACTAACTCCTATTTTTACTGCTCCATGTAAAAAGCTGGTATATTTATCCATAAAATGTTCAAATCGCAATATCATCCGCACATATACATTCAAATGCTCTCTCCTTTTCATTTTCAACTCGTCATTTATGCAAGAACAGCATCCTTGCCAGTCTTGGCACTCTCCAAAACACCCTCAATGATTCTCAGCACATCGCGGGCCTGCTCAGCCTTGACGGGGATGTCCTCGGCCTTTCCGCTAACCAGGGCGTTGGCGAACTGGCTGTAAAAGGCGCGGTAGGTCTCGGGCTTGAGCTCAGGAACAGGTACTTCGCTGGCCTTGCCAGTAGCCTCGTCAACAGCGGTCAGAGTGCTGTTGGCGGTGCTCTCAACTCCGTAGTCGGCATCGGTGGGCTTTCCGCCAGCGCGAAGCTGGTCCTCCTGGGGGTCGAGGTGGAACTTGCGGAAGGTACCCTTGGTACCGCGGATCCAGTAGCGCAGCTGGTTGAC
The DNA here is from genome assembly GCF_050947405.1 of Trichoderma evansii. Classification (NCBI taxonomy): domain Eukaryota; kingdom Fungi; phylum Ascomycota; class Sordariomycetes; order Hypocreales; family Hypocreaceae; genus Trichoderma; species Trichoderma evansii. Next base: position 750,759 of record NW_028145196.1, on the reverse strand, counting down.
CTCTGCGCTGAGGGCGCTGATGTTGACGTTGACCAGGAGGCCGTTGTCGTAGAAGAGCTGGGCGGAGACAGCATCGGGAGTCTCAAACTCGGCTCGGCCCTCACGCTGGTTGAGGAGACGGCCGCGAACAGACTGGGGGAGACCGAACAGGACGTAGGCCTGGTCGATCAAGTGGGTGCCGAGATCGAAGAGGGCGCTGCCACCGCCAGAGACGCCCAGCTGGCCCTTCCAGTTGGTGGGAGCATCGGCGCGGTAGCGGTCGAAGTGGGTGTTGAACTCGACGATGCGGCCCAGCTTGCCCTGCTGGATGAGGTGCTTGGCCAGCAGGAAGTCGGCGTCCCAACGGCGGTTCTGGTACACGCAGATGAGCTTGCCAGTCTGCTTGGAGATTTCGGCGAGCTTCTGGGCCTCTGCGGAGGTGGGCACAAAGGGCTTCTCGGTCAGGACGTGCTTGCCGGACTCGAGGGCCTTCTTGGTGAGCTCGAAGTGGTTGTCGGGAGGGGTCGTGACGACGACGACGTCGACTTCAGGGTCGGCGATGAGGGCGTCGGAGTTTGTGTAGTGCTTGAGGTTGGGGTAGTCGGCGGGGGCAGAGTCGTCGGCCTTGGGGGAGCGCTGGACGATGGAGTGCAGCTTGAGGCTGGGGGTTGTGATGATGAAGGGGATGTGGAAGACCTTGGCGGAGAGACTGGAGAAAAAGAATGTTAGCTGGTTGTTGGTTGTTGGATATGGTGTTTTGAGATGGCAATTGGATTGGTTGGCTGTGGTTTGACTTACCCGTAGCCCACAACACCGACGTTGAAGACTTTGCTGGCCATTTTGATGTTGTTGTGTTTGGTTATTAAAGAATAATAGGAGAAGAGTATGCCAAAGTCAAAGAGAAGCTATGATTTTAGTTATAGTACACCAAGGGGAAGCTTAAAATGATAGAAGGAAAGATGAATATTTATATTTCTGCCAGTTCGCCTCTTTTGCACATAATTAACAACCATTCCACAGCTCGGATCCACTCAATTGGTCATGAATAATGCAGCCATTCGACTCATCATCACAACATCTTCTCAGCAGCCACAGGCAATTATAAATTCAATACCCGAAATATAGGAGGCCATTTCCATAACAAAGGCAACTCTTGCCGCACTGAGGCTTTTGCTCTTCCGCAGGCAAGTCCCTCCGTGGCGTGGCAACGAACCCCTCCAAAACCCCTCCTCCCCACCTTGGCATGAGTCGCTTCTAATGACGTCTTTTATTCTTTTGGTTGAGAAAAATGGGGGCTTTTCCAGGGTAGGTTAAAAGCGGTGGGTTCACGGGCAATAAGCATACTTTTGTATGGCAGATGGTTTGGAGGGAGTTAAACTGCAATGGGCGATTTTAGGAGTTTCGTCGGAGTAATTGGAGTTTAGGGGGCGAGTATCGACAGGGACGATACCTGAAGGGGAAATTTTAAGAGTTTGGTTCATAACTAGGAAATTGTTCGATAAAGAAAAGAATGCAATAGTATTGTGATTGCACCAAAGATTTTCATATAAAAGCCACCAAACAGCCACCCGAGCAGTTGTGGAAACTACTGGGCTGGTTTCGAGAACCAGCGGCAACAGCTACAACTTCGGGTTTCCAATCGTAGCGAAAAGGATAAGTGTGTAAAAATGTCTAGAGAATATTTTCGTACTCGCGGATAAGTTGCTACATGCCTGCATGTTAGGAGCTGGTAATCGTATCTTATGAATAGCCATTTCACTCGTGGATACTTTGCACCCGCTGGGCCAACTCTGGTATACCGAGATGTGTATGTCAGCATTATGACTTTTCACCAGCACTATTAACTTATTGTACATGTTTACGGTAGCCGCTATTCTGCACAATGGCTCATTTCTACTTATACCAGCAAGCTCAGTCGCGTGCAAAAGGACCAACACCTAAAGGCAAGAGGTGTTTCAAGTCAGAAATTGTATCAGCCGTTCAGTTTTTTTATGTCATTTAAAGACCAAAATATTCCGAGTTCTATCAATATGCACCACCTTACAGATCTTACAAGTATAGGCTTTAAAACAATAACAACCATCAGCATCAAGTTAGAGTACAAGTAAACGACAAAGTCCATATTCCAATGCTTGAGAGAGCATAAATGCCAGCGCCCACAAAGAATGGCAAGCCCAGCCATATTCCTGACAGTTTCAAGCCCAAATTCAATGTCTGGGCGATTATTGAGGCCCCAACAATCCCACCGATATCGCTGATCGTAGCAGTAGCTGTGTACAGGAAGCCGAGCTGATCCTTCTCAACCCTCGACGTCAAGAAGAGTTGCGATGATTGGGTATAGCCCCATCCAAGAGTAAAAACCACCAGGCCTAACATTGTTAGGAATGTTTTGACAGGGCATGTAGAATAGCTTGGGGAGAGTTCACTAACCAATTGCCAACATCCACGATGTCGAGCTTAAGCCTATCATCAGTAAACCCATGATGGACAATACTGCGCTCCCTTTGGCAGTCACCAAATCTGCATTTCCAGCAGAGAGCTCCACCCGTGTGATTCAGAATCTATTAAAAGCCGGTAAAAGAAGAGTGAAGAGAACAATAGTAATGGCTGGTCGCGCGGTTGTCAGAACGGTGGCCTTTGAAAAGTTAGTGCAAAGCCTTCCAGAGTGGCAGCTTCACTTACAGCCGCCAATGGCCAGCCATACTTGGCTGAAGTATACTGCAGCAGAAAGAATACCAACTCTTTTGCTATACTTGGTAGTAGGAAAGATGGCAAAATGAGAAGAATATGGTGATCTCTGGTGGTAAGCTTCGCAACTTCTCCCAAGCCTCCCATAATGGCTTCTATTTTTTTCCATAATTTGGGTTAGTTGAAGCAGTAGAGGCAGTAGAGGTAATAGAGGTAATAGAGGTAATAAAGGTAATAGAGGTAATAGAGGTAATAGAGGTAATAGAGGTAATAGAGGTAATAGAGGTAATAGAGGTAATAGAGGTAATAGATTAAAATAGCTGGAGTGCTGAATAACAATTCCCTTATCAAAAGACCACTAACCCCTGCCACATTCAAATTGCCAACGCAAGCATTAGCAGCAGATAAATAGTATGAGGTAAGAGCCCCAAAAGAAAAAAAGAAGAAATGTCAACTCGCACGCTATCACTCTATAGAGGAACATCTCAATAGATCTCAATTGTCATCCCTAATCCTACGCCAAAATCCAAATGCTTTACCCGTATCCATATCTCTTGCAAGATCCTAAATTGACCTTACTCTAGTCCCAAAATCTCTCGCGAGATGCCCATTCCTTTACACAATTCCAAATTTCTTGCCTCTCTCTCAAGCACAAAGTATCACGTTATCCAAAATACCCTTTCCCAAACCTAGACTGCAATCACGCAAACCTCATACAAACCATAGATCGAAAGCGCTCTGTAAATCCCAACCTACCTTGTCCTCAACTATCAACTTCCCGCAATTACTCCTCGATGCCAAAAGTGTTGTCAAAAAGGGCCCGACGCTCATCTCTCTCCTCACTGAGAGGAATTGCCTCTTTACGAACAACACCATCGTCACCGAGACGAGGCCGAAACCCCATCAACCGCTGCCCACAGTAGATCCATTCCAGCAATGAAAAACGTCAGCGTACGCCTCAGCTTGCGTGAGCATACGATTTCTATGGGTTCTTTCCCAGGTACCCTTATCAGTTTCGACCCATTGGCCCTGGACACCCCAAAGTGTGTTTTGCTCATCCACAACGCACTCGAAACCAGTATTATTGGCGTCAGGTTGGTCTTCAATTATCTGGCCAGGTTCGAGATCATAGTCCTCATCAGTATCCTCGTCTATTTCCATCTCATTGTCTTGATCAACATCAAAATGTGGTCGTGCAATTGCATCCTCATAGTCCGAATCTATAGTAATATTGTTTTTTTTTTTATAAAAAGTTTAATTTTTTTTTTCCTCTTCGACTATCATTATGTTCGTTGAGTGTAAATCCGTAGTGAGTAGTTATGGAAAGTTTGTTCATCATAGAGAATTAAGTTTCGAATATACTGGATCTGGGTTTTAACACGTAATTTCGTGGCGTTTGTTATTACCTGGATACTCCATATATAAATTCATAATGGCCGCTTCCGAGCTTCTCGCACATACATCTACACAACTAGCTTCCTTACCCGACTCTGATGTCGAATCGGATCTACGACTGCTATTGGGATCTCTACGTCTCACAAAATGGCCTCAGAATTTCCTTTGTTTACCTCTCTCCCAACAGAGATAAGGCTCATGGTCTAGAAGTATGCCTTACGATCTTATAGCCCTTCTCGTCCCAGCGCTCATTTCTTCTCAGTGACCAACTGGAGAGAAGATGGCGATGAGCTTGCGAATCTCAGAGTCCAGTGCGACTTAGGCTGCCGTTGCGAATACAACCACGGCTATACTTACTGCCTCGCTGCGCCAAAATTCGGCTGCAGCCATTCTTGGAACAATAATAACCCGTCCTCCTATCTCTGGGATTTTGGCATGTGGAGCGCATGCAGGGAATCTAGAGAAATTATCGAAGATCATTACAAGATGGATTACTGGGCAGCAAAACTCTTGGAAGGCAGCAAAGCCGATTCTTTCTCTGATCCTGATGTTGATGCTTGCGTCCCATTTATCTTACCGCAGAGTGGTGAAGATTGGCGCTTTGCTATACGTCCAAATCGAGATTTGATATGCATCTAGCCGCTTAATCCATTTACTATAGGATACTTTAGAAATCTATCTATCTCGTGGAAGATGTTTGTATGGTGAATCTCGATGCGGGTTTACGTGGCTTCAAACACATGGCGTTTGAATATGATTCGAGCTGGTGCGATGATCTTGTGGCGGTGTCCTGGCCTAAAGATCTTCGCGCTTACTTTGAAGAGAAGAGCCTTCGAGGTCTCTTTATTCGCTTTTTTCTGGAAGCAAAGGCTTATGGATGCCGGAACGATCCAATTTGGCTCATCGATTACGGCTTGAAACGAGACCCCCTGAAACGAGACTATAGAGAAGATGGTCCTCGTCCTTTTTGGCGTAAACATATGACATTCTATGCAAATGACCGAAAATTCGTCGAGGTTGATCAATGGAATAAGGACCAGTATGAGTTCACTGAAAGACCGTCTGCGCTTGACTTCTTGGCTGAACTCGATGATATGCTTGGGGGAGTCGAACCTGAGCACATGCTCCACCATTATCAAGGATGCTTTGGTGGTAGCTTTTGTGAGGTCTGCGAATCCAACGAAACTAGATCTCGGTACACTGTTAGTGGAGATGTCAGGGTTCTTGCATGCGAGAGGAACGGTGAATAATTCTGTAGCCTAATATAAGATAGATACTATTATCACTCCATTCTTATAGAGCAGTTCATCAGCGCAGCAAATTTAGTACCTAGTCTAACTCTTCCTCTTCCTTTTCCTCTCTTTCCTCCTACTTGAAAGTAAATAAAACGAATTATTATTAGATTGTTAGAAGAAGAAGAAATTGATAAAAAAAAGCTACCGCCTTACCACTAATTGGTCTGCTTGACTGCCTTTCCCATTCCCTTTCCTTCTTCTTCTTCTTCTCCTCTTTTCTCCCCTTCTTTTTATCATCTTTCTTTAATAATTATTTATAATATATTATTCCAGCATCTGCCGTACAAGACTTGTCAACCAACCCTACTTGGCCCCAAATGCGTGATGCTGAAGGCTATCTCGGCCGGAATCGCCTTTGATCGCAACAATTTTATAAAGTCATAAAAAGTAACCACCAATACTCAAATGAAACATACGATATCAACAAAGAGCGGGGAAGCGGCCAGGCTCTCCAACTTTCCAACATTTGAACCAATCATGAACTGACAACATTACTCAATATCAGACTGAGAAAGCCTTCTGCATTTCAGGTAGCGGGGATTGAGCAAACAAACAATGCGTGATGACCTAGGATGCACGTCAATGACCACGAAGATTATGCAACAGTAGTTTTTTTGTAATAGTAGTAGTAGTAGCGAATTTGAGCACATGATGCTATCTTCCAGCCGCACTTCTTTTTATCTTGGAGGCTGCTTGGATATTTCGTTGCTTTGATGAAAGTTGGTCAGGTCATGAAGTTTTATAGATGATGTTTGGACATGTTAATGAATATAAACAGGTGATCTCCAAGCTGAAGATAGACAGGGATCCGCCACTTACACCAACCTACCCACTATGTTAATTATACATTTAAAAAGACCACAAGTCCACTTCCAACCAGTTATTTTATCAATGTACATGTAGCTTCATTGTAACTAGAAAAGTCCACAATCCTATATTATGCACAAAAAAAATATCCTCCTCGGCAGAACTTCTCTCCAAACAATGCATCAAAAGCAACCAGGTCAAGGGTAGACAGATAAACCAGGCCGCGGGTATCACAACACAATACTCAAACAATTCAAGCAGTTTCAATATAATTTGCTCTCCATCAAGTACGTCTGCCAAGATCATACTTTTCAAAAGCAAAACAAGGGCCGCAGCTAGTACAACCACTCCTACATGTACCAAACCACTCTTCCGACCCAGCGCTTTGAAATGAGCCTTTCAACTTCCTACTGATTGTCTTCCGGGTCTATAGCAGGTGGCTGACGCGCAGGCAATTCCAGCGTCGCATCTACGGTGTGGTCGAGATGGATGATCCTCCGCTAATGTCTTCTCTTGGATTAATACCACATGCTCTAGGAGCTTGACTGCTTCTTGAATCTGGCCGTTGGCCTCATAGACTCCTGCACGTGTTGTGATGCTAGTCAGGGATGCAGTTGGGACCCATTAACCATCGCTTCTCGGTCCGACACAGCCCGTATCAATGACCAGTATCTTCTTGCCGTGGCTTCCGACCGAATCGTGGTGTGCTCAAGCATATTTTTGAGAATTGAACAAACGAAACCCGACTTGAAAGATGTCATATTCAGAATTTTAAAGAGCCAAGGTGCGACGCAATAAAGGCGTATTGGATGTCGAACTGATGGAATTAAAACCTTTATACGGTACGGATATGTCTATCTTTGTACCCCATCTATATCCACCTCTTTACCCTACAGATTCGCTTGCGTTTTTTTTTTCTATGAGCAACTGCAGAGCCGTGTTTGCATTGCCTTAATCGAATCCCAGATCTTTAAAGTACGCGTCCGAACTTGGTTCCCGCCCCAAGAAATCCACCAATGTCTTCATCTCGTCCTGTTCCGCGCCTTTCTCGAGTACCATATGGCGGTAGCGACGGCCGGCAACCCCATCCAGCGGATCCAAACAAAACGCCGAGTCGTACATATCCATAGCGTGCACCTTGGACCAGAGATAAGAGTACATACTCACCTCTCCGCCGTGGATGAGGTTTCGCCATTGTACATAGCCGTACCTAATAAACAAGCAATGAGTATAAAATAAAAGAAATATATATGAGTGAACCAGGGCGAGTGATGGACGGAACTTACTTGTCTTCTGGACCGCGCATGCCAAAGAAGTCCTTGTACTTGCTGTATATCTCACCCAAGTCAACGTCCCCCGTCGCCGAGTACACGTCAAGGTCGAACAGAGCAATCTGAAGCATCCCCATAAGCGTACCGAGCCCAGATTTTGTCTTTGTCTCTAGTTTCGCCTCCAGCATATCATCTGGCAACTGCTTTCCGGTCTTGTGGTGTGAAGAGAATGTTTTAAGCCCCTGCGGAATCCAGCACCACTGCTCCAGCATCTGCGAAGGAGCCTCGTTGAAATCGCCTGCCGTGGACTGCGAGAAAGATTAGAAACGCTCTACAGATTTTTTTTCCCCGTGCGTTCTGGAAAGGGAAAGGGGGTTTGACATACCGCTCCGAAGAACCGAGAGCACTTGGAGGCGCCGGAAAGATCATGAATGCCATGGCCGAGCTCGTGGAAAAGCAACCTCACCTCGTACTGTTGCAACAAGTAGGGCTTATCCTCAGTCGGCTTGGGGAACATGGTCATGAGCACCGTTGCGGGATACTTGGGTTTCCCATCGGGCATATCATAGCCAAGAGTAAGTGGCCAGCATTGATATCCACGATATTTTCCTTCGCGATGGTATAGGTCCAAGTAGAGGTAGCCACGGAACCGACCTCCCTCGCCAGGGTCGTCCCAAACGCTGTAGAGCATCACGTCCTCGTGCCAAGTCAAGTCGCTGGCCTTACCCGTGGGCGATAGACGAGCCCCATCCTCCTCGCTGAGTTCGACAAAGACAAACCCAAACAGAGAACCAAATAGTTTCAGCATATTGGCCACGGTTTGTTGCAGGGGAAAATAATCTGATAGTTTGTCGTAATCAATAGATTCCTTTTCCATGCGTATTCTGTCGTAGTAACCGAAATCCCAACTGAACAGCTCCTCTTGAGGCAGCCCTCGCGCGGCACGATCTTCATCCTTCAACTGCTGCAGCTCTTTAACCTCTTTAGCTTTGTGCTGTTCTACACGCTTATGGAGATCATTCAGGAAGGCTGAGACCCGTTCCGGCGTCTTGGCCATGTTATTCTCCAGCCGAAATGCGGCTGTTGTTGGATAGCCAAGAATCTTCACCGACTCGTGCATCAGGCGAACAGACTCGTCGAAGAGCGGGACGTTAATTTTGCCCTATAATATTCCCTCGTTAGTCTAAGAGCTCTTCCGTGATCGAGAAAGCCGTGACGAGTCTGGCTCGATTGTATGAGCCATCCCTTACGATCGGCAGTACTTTGAGACCTGTCGCTCACCATCTTCGTATTTTCGGTGCCTATAGTTTTCCGAGTACTTGCGACATTGCATCGTCGACTTATCCGAAGACCAGGAGTCGACAGATCAACCTTCAACTTGCCTTCATTTTCGCCGGTGCCTTTTTCGAATTTTGCCACAGTTTCTTCCGGAACGCCATCCAGCTCCTCCGGCGTGAACCAACAGATCGGCCCCTTCTCCTCGTCAAAGTTCCGGTTGAACTCTGCCACCAAGCTGCTCAGGCGTTTCGAGATCTCCTTGTACCTATTCATCTGCGCCTCGTCTTCCAGCGCCAGACCCTCACGCACATAGTCTCGGCGCTTGAACTCCAGCCACCTAAGATACTCGGGATGCAAGCCAAGGCTCTCCCGCCGTTGATAAAGAGCCTCGATTCGCTGAAATACATCTTTACGCATAGCGTTGACAAAGAACGTGGACCGGGCTTTCTCAGCCTCGTCCGTAGCTTCTCGCAAGGCTTGGTTCGGGGAGCATTTCTGAAGTATATCCAGCGGGCACGTAACCGCTTGTCGCTCGTTTTCAATCTGAATGAGCGGCTGACAGACATTGTCGAAAGTGGCCATCTCCAGAGGCAATGCAGCAATCTTGTCATACACTTCTTGAACGTGGTCGCATAGCGCCTTGCTAGTCGCAAGTATTGATTCTGGCGTATATGTGAAGACGTTGGGCTGCTGAGGTGGGTTGGAGTAATCTGGAGAAGCCATTCTGACTGATTTAGATTTCGGACAGAAAATGAGTCCGCCTCTGGTTGAAGAGATTTATTATCGAAACTTAGCTGGGTGAGACAGAAGTAACGAGTGATCAAAGCTGAGGGGATGCGGACAAGATCCAGCCAACAAATCGAGGGTTGCGTAAATAATTACAAACAGGTAGCAGTCCTCGGGGATTCAGCACTTGACGTGGATTGAATTGAAGCTTTCAGTCAACACGATGAGTGAAGCCAACAATATTTGGATAGTGTCGCATTTTGGAGGGGTAAATGGGATCCTTCGCGGAACCCATTGCATACACCCGCAACCATACAGATCGCTGTGAATGGAGCCCTAACGCTATATATGTGGCTTTAAAAGGGCCAGAGGCAGTGACGGAATTAAAAAGACTTAATAGCCTGTTGGCTACTACGGCGCATTAATTGTTTATAGTAACTGTAGTTTTAATAGTAGATTATATGATAAGTGTTTAAATATATGCCTGCAACACCAAGGTGCCAGGCTCACCAGCTATATGTACTTAGATACATCACGACGTGAGCCACTTGGAATAACTTACAGGTAGGTATATAAGACCGTTCATTACGCTCATTAGATAAGAACTCGGATAGTCAGTCGTTAACATAGCATTGAATTAACAGCCCGACTGGCTACCCTGTACCCAAAGTTATCGCTACGTGATTACACCTGCTCTTAAGATCCTAACCTATCTCTCTGCCAACATGAACCCGACTTAGGTTTATAGCTTGGGAATCGCTACCCTATACCTTGGTATTAGACCAGTATAGGCCCGAATGTCACAAATAGTAGCTACGATCCGGTTGCCCTCTCTGAGAAAGACGGGTCTTTCTCGTTGGATAACAGCCCATATGTGGTCACGCCAGAGGCGATGAAGGACGTGAATTCGGCACGGTTATACTCCAATCAGCTCCGGAAAGGCAAGAAGGGAATCCCCAGGCAGGTCGCAGAGACGATCCTCTTCCTCGCCAGCCCGATGAGTTCATATAATGTATCAAGAAAAGCTTGGCGCGTATACGAGTCCTACCTGACTGGCTACCAGCAAGCAGCCTACTGTGTGCATACACAAGGCCATCTCGCGAGACAGCTACATGTGACGATGATCAACCAAGTCTAATCCAAGAGATGGGATATTTACGGAAACATTCGCTCATATTGCAGTAGTGACACACACAGACGCAGTCCAGAGCGCCTACGCAAAATACACTCTGTACTCTGCATACATATTTACTTAGCACAACCCTGCCCTCTAATGTTTCAGACACGCACGTCTAAGCCTCCATAGTTTGCCACCCACGAAGCTTATACTTTCCAGCTGCAAAACCCCTTGCAGAGCCTCGTCAGTGAAGGAGGGTATGTGACCAAGATAGCGTTTCAGCTTTGCATCCATGGTGCTTACATACACACATACACCCATTCAGCTTCAGCGAGTCGAGAGAAGGAATAGTCACTTCGACAGCGGATTGGACAATACACAAAGCATATATATACCTACCATGGCTTCAAAATGCGCAGGTCCCTATTACCACACCCCATATTATGTGCTGGCACACTTCGGTCAGGACTTAATCGATGACGCAAGGGCAGTTGCAAAAAGTCTCAATTATTCACATACTGAGACAGCATCGACGCCTCGGAGTGCGGCAAAAGTGACACTTCCGAGCCAAAAATAAAATTCCCGTGAGAGATTGACAGTCTCACCATCGACGAGGCAAAGCAGATGCTAGTAGCAGTATTACCGAGTCCGTACTTGTACCTGCTTTGTCTCGGATCTCAAGTCTCAAGACAAGCATCGCCTGACAGTAGCCTCGGCCAGGGCAGCAAACACTCGCCCCCGCGAGATAGCCCAGGGGAAGGGAGAAAGGGTCCGCTGTGGAAGTCATCCGCGATCGTGACCAACAGGTCCTTCGAAAACAGTACTTGGTACAGGTATAGTAGTAATTGTTGCAGTCCTCAGCTGTGGCTTGTTTGCCACCTGCAGAGTGACAGGACAAATCGATCCTCCATCCAATTCAGGAGCAGCCAATTTCCCAGCGGCGCCATCGTATGCAAGGGCGGAAACATGTTGGATGCTGCCATGGTAAAAACTGCAGCCATCGACGGACCGCGCGACTGAGTTGCTTATAGGGTGGCCTACTCAGAGTGTCAAGACGCTATCCAACCGCACAAACACATGGCTTCCAGGATACGCAGGGAGACGCTCCTCCCCCGGCAAAGCAAAAGTTCAGTTCGTAATTCTCATTTGCCTTCGTCTCAGGACGGGCAGTTAGTGTGCTTGGGAAGGAGGAGTCTGCTTGGACTTCGTATTCACATATATCCCGCCCTGCATGTCCAAGTGCCTCGAACTTTGTAAAAGCCAGCATGCGGATTCTGCAGCCCACTGCGCACGGACGGCGGCGAAAAGTACGAAAATCCAGTCGTGATAGGTAGGACTCAGCATGTAGCTGCAGTGGATGTGCTGGTATTCGTCATCGCAAAGCCAATGGTTACAGCTGAAGTCAAAAATCTTGTTGAATGGAAGTCGGCTTATCCCCCAGCGTTTCAAGATAGGGAAGAATTGCAGTATAGATTCAGCCGCGCAGTATAGGCTGTCGATCCTATTTTCACGATATGCACGGCAGAAATGTCTCAACTCATCTCTTTCCTTGCAAGGAAACCCGTACTATAAAGGTAGTGCAAGTAATATCCGGGCTTTGTGCAAACTAGAATTGAGGCACAGCACTATTAGTGCCTCCACATGAAGCTTCTTCCACATGTAGTGCTGGGGCCGTGCCGTCCGGGGTCCCACAAGACAACCAAGGATATCGCTGGCTCGGTCAATTCTGCGACGGCCAATTGCAACTTCCAAAGCCAGCGGACTGCATCAAGTAAAGCACGTTCAATCTCCGAGCGTGTAGTGGCATCTCGTAGTGGTTGCCGGCAGTGCATCGACGATCGAAAAGCTTTGACTTGATGGCACTGCAATTTGCGATAATAATAGCATCCAATGCGATTGAAGCACGTTCAACACAGTTCAACACAGTGTAGTACTGCTAGTCTTGGTGCTCAAGACGGTTCGTTCTAAATGCTGCAAGGACGACGCCTGCTAGACAATAGCAACGTTCCAAACGAGGACAAGCTCCAGCCATATGTGGGCTATATGCTCATAGCGCGAAGAGCACTTTTGGGTCTCGTAAGATTATACTACAACTACTGCTACTGTAGAACCTTGTATTAGTGAGATCGGGAAATAATACTAGGTATACCAGTCAGGCTTTGCCAGGCTGGAATAAGCACCGGGGAATGATACCTCACGGCGTAGACTCGGTCGCACGCCGTAGGAAAGAAAAAATCCTTCAGGCTGCTCCATGGATGCATGCCTCCATCGTCTCTGGATCTGAAATGAACAAGCAGTTGGCTTGGCTGGCTCGGAGCAAGACCCGACTCCGGGTTACAGCGCGATAGTGGCCTGACTTTTGTCAATGCTGGTTTTATTACGGAGCACTGTAGCAGCACCTCAGCGTGTATAGTAGAATATAGAGGGGCCATTGGGCACAGCGGCATCTCTGTCATGTTTTCTTAGAGCGTATCCATCGGCTGTTCTACTGATCTGGGGCACTGGCCAATGCGATGGGATAGCAAGGGGTTCAAGCAAGTCACGACTGCCCACCAGGCTGTATACCATGGCATGGCCTCATGGCAGGCTGGTCGCTTTTCGTCTGTAGCATTCTCGTCCACGGAAGTACTCCGTAGATCTGACTAAAACTGACTGGACGGGGCCCGCATGATTCATCTCAGTCCATTCTGGGTCTGTATGCACGCGGTAGGAGAGCATGATTTGGATCAGATTACGATCGGTGTCCGACTATGCCTTTCGAGATCACTTTCAAACGGCGCAGAGATTGGTGGCGTTTTTCGTGTTGGCGCCCCTATTACCGGCAGCCAGAAAAAGACCCTTTGAAAGAGTGTTGTTCCAATACAATCACATGGCTGACGGATTTGCGTGCACGCTATCGACCTCGGCTCGGCGCGCCCAGGGAAGAGAAACTGGTACTAACTGGCCCAGTTGAGGCAAGGTATGACGGCCAAGGAACAGAGCAAGCAAGCAAAAAACCTTGGTTGGCTGCAGCCAAGCGCGTTTCGGCACGCATATTAGTCGTAGTAGTATTGGCTTGACATGCTCGGTGCTTGGAGCACACTCTTTTCTGCTCTTGTTGCAGGGCTAGAGCAGACTAGCCGATGGGCCGTGGGCCATATGGAGATCCCATCGGATCAGGCGCCTGGGATAAGCAATTGGCGTCAGGGGGTTTGCTGCGGGGGAAATTGCGTTGTCGAGAAGCGATGGATGGTTATCGCGTCGTCGCGATTCAGGTAGGCCACTGAAGCGCCCATTCCCCGGACTTTTGTGACCGATTCGCTCGGCTGGCAAGCTTCCAAGGGGGTGATGCCTACCCTGGCCGTGGACAAGGGCAAAGAAGAACTTTTCGCAAGCACGGACGGGGAGACTTTTTTTTTTCTCAGGGCACTTTGTCAATGGATTGGAAGAGGCATAGCGGGCGACGCCGCTAGCTTTCGAGGCCGTCGTTGCGCAGAATTTCACGCCACTCTCTCTCCGGTCGACGCTCTGGGTAAAGAGCAGCAGGGCTAGCAAAGCACCAGTGATGCTCAGCTCATGTGCCGTCGTGTTCCTGCGTTGGGAGTTTTGCCATCGACGAATCCTTTTTCATTTATCCAATTCCGTCGTGTCTGAGTCAAGAATCCTGTCTAGTGGAGCACAAATGTCATTCCAAAAGCCATGAACCTACCAGATTGTTCACCTCCTTTACCTTTTAGCTTCTCGAACGCAGGAGGAAGCTTTATCCTACGCCTGTAGCTTTGCTGGCTTTGTTGGAACGACTTGGGCTAGACTGGGCTCTTTGTGGTGTGTCCCGTCTGGGAAAATGGGACGTCTGACGGACGCGGTCAAGGAACAAGGCCGTAATACCTAGCAATGCTAGCAGCAGTACAGTCAGTAGTACATGGTACGGTAATGCTCGATTTCCCCGCAGGTTCATAGTAATATACACGCCATTCGACAAAACAGGCTGAAGAAGCTGGGCCAGACAGTGTGTCTGCCTGCAGAATCGAGCAAGGCGCAGATTTAGTACCGTGCTCAATAAGGCGTAGCCTGTGCTCAGAATCCAAGTAGTAGCACAGAAAGACACACATGACGGCGCCGAACAAGTCTCCGGGGTCGCATGGGCAAAGAAAAAAGCGCTCCATGACATGATGCTGACGAAAAAGTGATAGGATTTGGATCGGCCAAAGGTTGAGATCCGCATTCTGCGCATAAGGTACCTGCCCTGGACGCTGGCAGTGGGGCCAGAAGCTACAGCTATGCCTAGGCAGGTTATAGCGACCGAGACAGGCCAGGTGGGCGCTGTAGCGCTTTTGCCACGGCCGGTCGGGGCGCTGAGGTCTTCTGAAGACGTCCTTGGCCTGCTGGAATTACAGCGCATCCAGCTGTAAACAGGTTCTAGGCTATTCGCCCCCGGCAAATAGGCCGAGCCCAGCCCGAGCTATATGCGTCTTCCTCGTGTGCTCTCATACGCTATTCTTGTGTAGATGAATTTTGTATCTGCCTCGAAACACTGACGCCGCGCGTGGCATTATCATCAAGGCAAGTATAATTTCCGTGTTAGTTGGTTCGCCAACTCGCTGATGCTAACAAGAGTCACAGCGTTGCAGTCCCAGCCACAGCCACAGCAGGTTTCAATGCAAGGTTACGTCTGGTGCGCTTTTTGCAACCCATCCATCCCACACCACCCAAGAAGGCACAGGCAAAATGGCGGCCGCACCACAAATAACAGTCCAGACGACGCTGGCCAACCACGATTGCCATCCAAACCCCAGATCTGCGCACAGAAGAGGCAGGACAAGGCAAATCAAAGAAGATACAGTTAGTAGAAAGGAAAAAAAAAGGGGAGGGGCTGGGCCAATGATGCGCCGTGACGAAGCCCTGCTGGCGTTGTGCTGTCTGCTCTACAGCACGCCCACAAGGCAAAAGACCAAATGACAATGGATCTGGTGAATTCAATCGACGACGTTTGGCTCGCAATTTCCGGCGCCGAGGCCAATGGGACGGACCAGTGGCCTGTCGGGTCATGGTGCGGCATCTCCGCGCCCTCGTTTAGCTGGCGAAAGACAGGGGTGTATTCCAGCCGGATGTCCAGTTCGAGCGTACGAACGAAGAACGACTCTGTATATGAATTCACATGTCTGTGTTGGTTGGCCTCTCTGCTGAGAACCAGGTCAGCAGGATGCACTGGCTGTGTATGCAGTACACGACAATGGGCGGGCTGCCAGCAGCGTCCAGCCGTACCTGCAACAAGCCAGCAGGAATCGCACGGCTCCCGAGGCTGCGCAGAAGGAGGCAGAGACCATCACCATGGCCGTCGAAAAGCTCGTCGATCTCTGCTGTGCCCGGCTCGGCCGTGTGTAGCAAATCTGGTTAGGTTAACGCCTATCCCTGTTTCCGGCCATGGGTCGCTCCAACGGGCTGCTCCACCGCCTCTGGTGCCACGCTTGCAACAGCGTCTGCCTGGCTGCGAGGTAGTGGTGACGATGGCGCGCCCGCAAGAGCCGCATACGGCATCATGTATTGTCTACTCGGGACTAACTCTTTTCCCCCCTGGCGATGGCCCGTCGGCATACTGTAGCACTGGAAGCTGGCGAGCCTCTGGGTGGCTTTTTGTTGCCGCTGCTTGGGGAAGGCTACCGGATCTTGTAAGTACTTGGTTTTGCCTCTCGTACCTGTATGGGCATGTGTACTGTACCATACCAAAGGTACACGTAATTCTCGTACTCGATACTCTGTTCTGCTCTGCAAAGGTGAATTCCGGCTGTCGGGCAGCTTCATGGCGCTGTACCCAACACCTCTGCTTCGAGTATAGCAGTACTGCTACTCCAACCCAAACTCCATACTGCTCCATCGCACCTCTTCTAGTGCTATTCAGCAACCTTGCTGTCCCTCTCCATTCGCCCTCTCGGCCCAATTTTTCCCTCTCATTTGCAACCCCCGGCCCGACGATCGAAATGGGGGGGTGTGTGCGGCCCCAGCTGAGACCTTGGCTAGCAGCGTTGCACAGGAAGCTATTCCGTCTGGGCCAAGTGACTTTTGCGGTAACAGCACAGTAAGCCACGGCCAGGGAAGGGAACTTGGAAGGCGTGGTTTATGATGGATGGATGGAGATGGATGGACCAACGCAACGGGGCATCGGGGGACAGACTCAGACCAAGAAGCTGCCGCTCCAGCACTAATTGCAAGTAGTGACTCCATACAGGTACGGCACAGGTACCGCCGCCAACTCCTCCTGCGTCTATAGCTACATAAAGGGCCTCCATCCACCTCGTCTGGCTTTTCTTCCCTTTTCCCTTTTTCTTCTCCATCCACTCGCTCGCTTTCACAGTCCAGCCACATTCGTTGTTGCTAATAAAATCAAAAAATACCAAAACATTACCCTTAATAATTCCCCGGAATCCAATCCTCTAATACCGTCAAGATGAAGGCCGCCACCGTTCTCGCTGTTACCTTCGCCGCTCTGGCCCAGGCTCAGACCCGCGCTGATATCCCATCTTGCGCTCTGCCCTGCCTCGACGCTGCCGTCACTGCCAACACCAAGTGTGCCACCACCGACTACACTTGTATCTGCAAGGACTTCACTGCTGTCCAGACCGCTGCCACCAGCTGCGTCATCTCCAAGTGCGGTGCTGACGTCGCCGTCAGTAAGTTGACGCTCTGCCATGGATTGTCTTGAGGGAACTCGATTTCTAACAATGACTACAGACAAGGTCCTCCCCGCCACTGAGGCTCTCTGCAAGGCCAACACTGGTGGCTCTTCCTCTGCCCCTGCCAGCTCTGCTGCTCAGACCAGCGCCGCTGCCACCAGCTCTGCTGCCGAGACCTCTGCTCCCGCCAGCTCTGCTCCCGCCAGCTCTGCTCCCGCTTCCTCTGCCGCCACCACCCCCGCCAGCACTGGTGCTCCCACCACCGTTGTCACCAGCAGCACTCCTGCTGGCACTGGTGTCACCCCTCCCAGCAACCGAACCACCACTGGCCACACCAGCGCCCCCACCAACGCTGGTACCGTCATCCTGCCTGGCCTTGCCATGCTCGCTCTCGGCGCCCTCGCCCTGTAAGGGATTTGAAAACTCACAGATACCCAAAGGCGAGATTTCAAGATTGGCGACGATGTATGGAATGGGAGGAATCAGAATGGAAGGAATATGGAACAGTTTTTAGTGTGCTGGAAAGGCTTTATGGTGTTATGAACTACGAGCTGGACCCTGAACGACATATGTTGTTGGATTTGGATCAACTGCCCCTTCGCGGGCATGTAATACACAAAATATAACCAGTTTACTGGCTTTAATGCTAATGTCTGCGGACGACTTTTTACTCTTTTACATGGTTTGATTTCGTTGACTCTGTGACTGTATTCCATTTTGTAATTCCATTGCTTTTAGATGGCTTTTCTAGAGCTATAGCAACTCCTAGTTGTTAATACCCATTTGCTTGCTGTAGCTGCTTGAGAGGCTGGCGAACCATGCCGAGAGAGTGCGGGCTGTCGCCGAGACGCTGTTGGCGCTGCCCATCGCTAGTCCCATCCATCGTTCTATGGAGACCCAGGTAGGTACGGTAAGTCGCAGTCAACAGACAGCCTGGAACACATAGAATCATACAAGGTGGATGAAGGACCCGCCATATCCGAGCTTCCGTTTGCGACGGCGAGCCGTGACTAAGAGAAAAAGGGGCCCTGGTCCAAAAAATTTAAGCGTCCCAGTTGACGCTGGACGGCAGGAATCGATGCTACAGAGACTATGTACTTTCTATATAGAGGAGCTGGCTGGGCGGATATCCGGTGGCTCCGCCGGCTGGGACGTGGCTGGGATTGGGGGGGGGGGGGGGGGGGGGGTTAAATTATTTTATGGTGCGGTTGTTGTTTTTTATTTTTTGTGTGTTGTTTTGTGGCGTTGTATATACATTACTTTTGGTGGTAGTG